>NC_067113.1:67496101-67738601 GCF_021347895.1 Acanthochromis polyacanthus | reverse complement strand
GGATGGATCCTTTTATCCAAAGTGACGTACATCTTTCTAGTTTGAATGAGTGATTCCTATTCTTCTGTACTTGTATTATCTGTTACTGACAGTACCCATTGTTGATATAGACACGATGGCATGGTGAAGACGGACTGTTGAAGGAGTAGTTGCTGCTGCATGATGGACAAGATCCACCCAAGAGACCTCCAGTGGTATTTGACAATGTGTCTTGCCAACTCAGAAAGTTACAGAAACTATATCTGTGC
This sequence comes from Acanthochromis polyacanthus, assembly GCF_021347895.1. Classification (NCBI taxonomy): domain Eukaryota; kingdom Metazoa; phylum Chordata; class Actinopteri; family Pomacentridae; genus Acanthochromis; species Acanthochromis polyacanthus. The sequence continues at coordinate 67,738,353 of NC_067113.1, read as the reverse complement.
AGCAGTGGGCGAGTGTTTCGTTTTTTTTTTGTGCGATTTAGTCATTGTGCCATTCAAAATGATTGTATTAATCATACTCCATCCAGAATAAACTATTATGCCTTTGTACTGTATAAAGTATCCAAAATTTGTTCGCAGCTGTGTGGCTGATCAAGGTGTTATGTGTCAGAGGCCCTCTTGCTTTTTGTATGACCTTGCACAGCTTTTTCTTTTGGAACTGGGGGAGTTTTTGCTCTGTCAGATATTTGGAGTTCTCAGCTTGTAACTGGTGGCAGCTCAGTCTCCTGCGAGTGTCACATGTCACAAGAACAAGGTGAAAATTATGTCACAACAACAAGGGAAAACTGAGATTTGTTTTTCTATAGTCTTGAAAGTACAGAAGGTACCATACATGCTTTTTTGTGATCTCACAAATCTTACAAAAATCCAGGTGCCCCACAAGCTGATGTAATTTCAGGGAGACAGCAATTTGGGTATAAACACATGAATTCAGTTTGAAATCAGGAAGACTCCAGGGACTGACGGTGTGTCCCCCTCATGTTTAAAGGCATTAGAGGAGATTTAATTTCCTACGACCTTTGAACGTAGCATGCGCATGCGCAAATACAACCTCTCCCTCACTCCCCTCTAACCTCCCCCCTCTTAACATTTACGAAGAAACGCCCCCCTCCAGAAACTTGCGTCGGACTCGTGAAGTTGCCTACAGTCGCAGTATAATACATTAATACATTTTACCTGTCCAGAAGGAATTTAGCAACCAAGGCATCTGTCTTTAGGTCCATTTGTTGCTTGAGCTGATGCCATCGCCCAAATGACTCGCCAATAATCACTTTTGTTTTTGCATTCTCGCGATCCAGTTGTCTTTTATTTTCTCTGACCTCAAAAATGCCTTTCTTTTATGGCTGGGTCCCCCTGGATCTTTATCTGCCATTATGTCAAAAAAAGATGAGCAAAACAAGTTGCCAGCTAACTACGAAGCTATACCAAAGCAACACATACACAAAACACGTAAGTCCAAGACGTACGTAATCTACGTAACTAGGCCTGAGCCGGAAGATTTTTGATTGACAGGAAAGGGAGCAAAGCAAACGCCTCGGTCCGAGCGCGTTGATTGACTGATGTTTTTCAGGTCCTGCCATGTCCACAGTTTTTTTTTATTTTTATTCTTTTAGAAACCATACATACAAGTCCACTAAAGGTCAGTATATTCATTTTATGTGAATCAGACAAATTAAACAAAAAAAAAACATCCTCCATAATGCCTTTAAGAGTCTGTGCTTGAACAGCTGGTGCCCACCTTCACAAGAAACTTTAACCAATATCTGCAGGTGTGTGAAGTGCCCTCATGCCTCAAACACTTCACTATCATCCTGGTCACCAAGAAGACCTCTATCAAAGGCTAAAGCGACTACAGGCCCCTCGCCCTGATGTCTGTGGTCATGAAATCCTGAGAGAGATCTCCTTTTTGAGTCACCTGAAGGACATCTCAGTCCCCTAGCTGGACCTCTTCCTGTTTGTCCGGTAGGCAAACAGGTCGGTAGATGACAGAATCAATGTGGGGCTGCACTCCATCCTGCATCGACTCAACTTCACAGGGATGTACGTGAGGACTCTGTTCATGAAAGAAAGCAGGTAAGACTGGGGAGCATCCTGTCCAGCACTCAGTCTACCAGCACTGACACTCCCCAGGGTTGCATCCTCTCTTCTCCCGCTGTACCAATCACTGCACCTCAGGGGACTAATCTGTGAAACTCCTGAAGTATGAAGAAGACACCACTGTAGTCGGTCTGATCCTGGACATTGGTGAGTCTGCATACAGGCATGAGGTGGAACAGCTGGTCCACTGGTGTAGTCAGAACCCCCTGAAGCTGAACCCGCTCAAGACTGTGGAGATGATAGTGAACTTAAGGAGAAATCCCCTAACACCCATCGTCCTCTCCATCCCCTACAACAACGTGTCCACTGTGGACACCCTCAGGTTTCCAAGACCCACAATCGCTTGAGACCTGAAGTGGACTCTCCACATAGACTCTGTCTGGAAAAAAGCCAAGCAGAGGTTGTACTTCCTGTGACAGCTCAGGAAGTTTAGCCTGCCACAGGAGCTGCTGATCACCTTCTGCACCACCAGCATCCAGTCTGTCCTCTGCACTTCCATCACTGCCTGGTTTGGCCTGCTGCTAAACAGGACAAGCACAGACTGCAAAGAAGATAACTGGGGCTGACCTGCCTTCCATTCAGGATTGTGGATGTCTCAAGGAGAGACAGGAACCACTGTGCAATAGTCCATACCTATGCATATCTGCATTACTTCAGATATGAATGACACAACAAGCTTGAATTTCCCTCAGGAGTAATAAAGTACCTATCTGTCTGTCTATCTATCTATCTATCTATCTATCTATCTATCTATCTATCTATCTATCTATCTATCTATCTATCTATCTATCTATCTATCTATCTCAGTAACCCTGCCACTTTGCACACATAGTGTAAATGCTGCTATTTATGGGTGTTTTTAGTGCTTTTATTATTACTGTTCTACTTTATTTTTTACTACTAAACCTTTAGCTTAATTGTTTGTTTGTTTATTTGACAGGGACAGAACAACAAACATTGTTACATTAACCGATGTCGTGTTCATAGGTCAATAGCTGACAGCTAATTCGCAGACCTGGTCCCTCACACATAGAAACTACAGAAAATACAGTCTAAAAAATATACAAAGAATTACGCATACAATATTAATAAAAATATATACATTTAAACAAAGAAATGTTCATCAGTGCTCACAGGTTTGGTTCGATTTGAGCCATTGTTTAATTTTATGGTTAAACTCTTTCAGATCTGTCAGATGTTTCAGTTCAGCAGGTAAAGTGTTCCAGATCTGTGGTCCTGTCACAGTGAATGCATTTCGTCCAAAAGCATTTTTACATTGGGGAATTCTACAGTCTCCGTTTGTTACTCCTCTTGTTATTATGCTACGACTCTGATTTCTTTGGATCATGCCTTTAACAATATCTGGGGCAAGACCATTAACACATTTAAAAACTAATTTTAAAAAGGAATATTTTAAGAAATTTTCAAAACTTAGAAGATTATATTTTTCTAGAATTTTGCAATGGTGCCACCTCATAGGTTTTAGATCAAGCACTTTTAAAGCTTGTTTATAAAGGGAGACCGCACCTGACAGAGCTGACTGGTTAGCCTGGCCCCACACAGTGATACAGTATGAAAAATGGGACACAATCATCGAATGGAAGTATAACTTGGCTGCATTAGACGTCAGATAAGATCTTATTAGGCGAAAACAGTTTAAACTTGTCCTAATTGTTTTTGTTAACTTCTTAATATGGGATTCAAATTTCAGACGGGAGTCTAACACTACTCCCAAATATTTTACTTGATCTACTCTTTGAATTATATTTTGATTTATGTCTATCCGGAAGTTGTCTAAGGACCTTGGCATCAAGGAGAAACACATAGACACAGTTTTGGAACAATTTAGAAAAGAACAGTTGTCTTCCAGCCATTGAGAAACCTTGACCATTTGTTTATTTAATAACTCTGCAGCTTTCTCTGTAGTCTTTGCTGAGACATAGATGACAGTGTCGTCAGCATACAGTTGACACTCAGTCTCAGTGCAGATAGATGGAAGGTCATTAATGTAAAGACAAAATAGAATACGACCCAGAATAGAACCTTGTGGTAATCCAATTCTATATTGCTGAGGTTCCGATATACTATCATTGATCTTTACACTCTGTGATCTCAACTCCAGGTATGATGTAAACCAGCTGAGAGTTTGTTGTGAAAAATTTAGCTGTTTTAGTTTATGTAAGAGGACACTGGTAAAAATTATAGTACTTATTTGTTGTTTTTTTGTAATTTCTGTACACAGAGAGCTGAGATGCACTGGAGTCAAATTCCTTGTTTGCGTGTGCAAATTTGGCAAATAGAGTTGATTCTGATTCTGAGATCAACTCTTTGATGAATGCAGGATATTCTTAGTATAGGTAATTCTCTCAAAAGTATCACAGTTATATTTGTATAGAAATGATATCCCAGTAATCTCATGCCTGTGTTGTGATTTGTGTGTTCAGAATAATTGCCTTTCACCAAACATATGTAATCACACACTTGCACACTTGTCCTCTGATAGCTCTCCTCCCACTCACTGACTGACAGCCCAGTCTGCATGCCTGTCTTTCTCCTGACTCAGTCCTTAGAAAACTGTAAGCCCTAATATTCATCCTTGTATTTCTTCATTTCCATACTAGCAGCTACAAGCAGATACTGTATGCAGATTGCATTTTTACAGCGTGATTTTTTTTATCTTGTCTATATTTAGATGACAAGATCAGGATTGATGTACATATAGGTGTATATTACAGAGATGGAGTCATGCATTTAGACTAAATTATACTCAACAAAAATATATACGCAACACTTTTGTTTTTGCTCCCATTTTTTGTGAGATGAACTCAAAGACTTTTTCCATATACCGTATTTTCACGACTATAAGGCGCACATAAAAGTCTTAGATTTTCTTCAAATTGTGCGGCGCGCCCTATGGTGCAGTGCGTCCTGTGTGTGTTGTTGTTGTAAGGCGGACGTAGACCAGGTGTTTTTTTCCACGCATCACTGTCGCTGTTGATCTGTGACTCTATGCGTGCCCATCTCACAGCCGATGTGAAAAAAACAAGTGAAGCAAATGAACTCTGAGCTTGCCGTCATTCCGGGAGGCCTGACAAAGGAACTCCAACTGCTGGACATCGGTGTGAACCGGCCGTTCAAAGTAAGGCTGCGAGCGGCGTGGGAGCGATGGATGACCGATGGAGACCACAGTTTCACTAAGAGTGGAAGGCAGCGCCGGGCGAGTTACGCCACAATTTGCGAATGGATTGTAGATGCTTGGGCTAACGTGTCTGCTGGCACTGTTGTTCGAGCTTTCGCAAAAGCCGGCATCATTTCCGAGGAGCCGCACGGCACGGAAAGTGACTCTGACAGTGAAGAAAGTGAGCCTGGCATGTTTGATGGAGATTTAGCGCAGCTGTTCAATTCAGAAACAGAGGATGAGGACTTCCATGGGTTTGATTGATGACGATTACTGGTAAAAAAAAAATGTGAATACCAAACTCAGTTTTGCTCCCGCTCTATTTTTAAATACGCACACTTGTATGCTTGTGTGTGTGTTGTTGTTGTAAGGCCGACGTAGTAGAGGACACCATGAGAACGTTAAAGGGGGAAGTGTGGGCGTGGATTGTATATAAAACCCTCGACATATAATCAGGTGCGCCTTATGTGTGTGTTAAATACAGTAATGGCACACATAACTGAGACTGCGCCTTTTGGTACAGTGCGCCTTTTGGTCGTGAAAATACGGTACACAATATCACCATTTCTTTCAAATATTGTTGACAAGTCTGTCTTAATCTGTGATAGTGAGCACTTCTCCTTTGCTGAGATAATCCATCCCACCTCACAGGTGTGCCATATCAAGATGCTGATTAGACACCATGATAAGTGCACAGGTGTGCCTTAGACTGCCCACAATAAAAGGCCACTCTGAAAGGTGCAGTTTTATCACACAGCACAATGCCACAGATGTGGCAAGATTTGAGGGAGTGTGCAATTGGCATTCTACAGAGCCCCCTAGGGGACATATTGTATTTGTTGGTTTATTTCTCCGTGTTGTATTTTCTCTCCTTCGTGTTGTATTTTCTCTCCTTCGTGTTTGTGTTTTGTTCCTCCGCATTTATTTTTTAAGGAACACTTTTGTCATTTTTGCTGTTAACAAGTTGTTTTTCAAACACGTACTTCGTGTTCAAACATGTACTTCATGTTCAAACACGTACTTCGTCTTTGGCCCGAGCAGTCTTACTCTGTCAGTCTGTTGGGCGCAGTGTTGCCAACTTAGCGACTTTCTCGCTAAATCTAGCGACTTTTCAAAGCTCCTAGCGACTTTTTTTTGTCAAAAGCGACTAGCAACAAATCTAGCGACTTTTTCTGCCGTTTTGGAGACTCTGATAGGAAAACTCGGCTCATTCTGCAGTTACTGTTTTCAACAAGCAGCAGGTGCTGCTGTGAGCTTCACCCCCTCCCAGAGCACAGGCTGTCAGTCCAGTAACCCTGCAGCAGTCCGAGTGTGGGGAAGGGGGAGACCCACATCACTCCGCGGCCAGACGGCAGATGAATCGCGCATGCGCAGTCACGACAGATCCCATCCAGACTTACGGAGCCATATAAACGAAAATGTTTCTTCACTGTCATGCTAAAATAAGCCACAGCATTTAGCCTCTAGTACAAAAACATATTTTGGGTGTTTTATATTCACTTTTTGGTCTCTTTCACAATGTTATTCCTCTCTCCTACAATGTTGATTACAAATACATGCAAACTGGGAAATATGCAAATTAGGCGATGCCGTCATTTAGCGACTTCTAGCGACTTTGAGGACAGCCAACAGCGACTTTCCTTACTGAGGAGTTGGCAACAGTGCTCCGCGGCCAGACGATAGATGAATCGCGCATGCACAGTCCCTACAGATCCCATCCAGACTTACGGAGCCATATAAACGAAAATGTTTCTTCACTGTCATGCTAAAATAAACCACAGCATTTAGCCTCTAGTACAGTAACATATTTTGATTGTTTTATATTCACTTTTTGGTCTCTTCCACAACGTTATTCCTCTCTCCTACAATGTTGATTACAATTACATGCAAACTGGGAAATATGCAAATTAGGCGAGGACGTCATTTTGCAACTTCTAGCGACTTTTAGGACAGCCAACAGCGACTTTCCTTACTGAGGAGTTGGCAACAGTGGTTGGGCGTGCAGCAGGGGAGTCAGAAAAAAGTTTGTTTTGCCTGGCAGACCGACTGATCATCACCCTGGAACATTACACGCCAAACGGTAAATAATTATTTTAATGAATACCGTAGTGCTTCGTCTATTGTTCTGAACTCTGCTTATCTCAAGTCACATTAGCCCTTTCTGTATTTATAGCAGTTGGACTGCTTCGGTTTGCACGCTAGCATGAAGCTACCACATGTTGCACGGGCTAGCATTACTAAAGGGTGTTTCTAATGACCAAACCGCGACTGTTTCTCTGAATGTATAAAAAGCGGACCGCCCCGCGCGCGGTCCCACTGAACAAAAATGAGCGCTCCTTTTAGTAATGCAAACACGAAGGAGAGAAAATACAACACGGAGAAATAAACCAACATATACAATGTGTCCCCTAGGGGGCTCCATAGCATGCTGACAGCAGTATGTTAGCATGCTGGCATGCTAACATACATAATTTCCAATTTTTTTAAAAAATTGAAAAATTGGGGTGTTCTAAACCTTTTGACTGGTAGTATATGTTTTTGTCCTTTTCATTCATGCTTCCCAGCCAAATGTTGTGACCTTTCTCATCCCACAACATGTTATGCTCTGTCCTAGCGATGTGCCAATACCAACTTCTCTTTCCTTTCCCTCCTCCTGGCAGAGTATCTTAGCCATGACGTTCTGATCTACTTCAGGAAGAACAGTCAGGGTTTTGCTTGAAGTCCTTCCTCCTCCTCCTTTTCATCATATTTTAGACTATCTCTGCAGCCAGTCGCTGTCACTCTCCTACCCTCCTGCAGAGCACACTGCTGTCCTTTTGGCAGAGCCTGGCCTCCACACTTTACACTCTTTTTCTGTTTGTCTCACAGGAGTTTAAAAAATAGACCACATTTAGAAAACTGCACTTAAGTTTAATATGTAATCTGATGGTAAAGACACATTTAAGAAGTCTCTGACTCTGCTGCTGTCCATCAGCAAGAAGTTCTCTTTTCAAATATGAAGTGATATATATAATGATATAACAGATGTTTAAAGCAGCAGCTGGTTCCTTAAGGAACAGCTGAACAAGACTTTCCTGCATGATATCAGAAGAGATGGCCCTACATAAGCTCAGCTCAAGTGTTCTTAGTAGAATATATAATTCAAGTGTGAACACTTTAAGAGACAGAGTTTATGATAGCGAGAGGAAAATGTTTATTAGGTTGTCAAAGCTCCTAAAAAGGCAGGGCAATCATAATTTTAGTCTTCATCTAACCACATAACCATATTCTGTTGACATTTCAACCTTCATTCACAGAAGCAAATGTTTGTTGAGAGTAATGCTTCCTGCTTTAAGACATACAGATGCAAAACTACCCAGAACCATACTGTAAAATGGCCTAAAAATACATAATTAATTCACAAAGGCAGTCTTACTGTAAAAGGCAGAAGATATCATCCTCTGTGGACTGCTCAGCTGGTTCTCAATGTACTCAATGTGTTCCCTTTGGTTAGTTTAATTTAGGAACATTTAAAACCTTTTGGAAACACATTCAGAATATTTCAGTCTGTCAGAAACCCGTGAACCCCTGACCATATGAAGTTAGTGAGATGACATCATGTCTGGTGTTTGATCATAATGTCCAAAGTTACACCACTAGTTTTTATGTACTGGAGTTGCTACCTCGTCATTTTGCTGCCAAGGATTGCAAACGTTTATGTCAGCAGGGTTGGTCATCACCAAGCTAAACCTAAATGAAACATCTTAGAATGTTTCTCTGTTCTGTCTACTTCTGTGCTCTGACTTCTCACCTTTGGGACAGAATAAATAAGAGTGTTAATTTTTCTCTTTGAAGAGCTGCAGTAACCTGTTTGGTGTTAACTTGACATTAAACTCTCTCCCTTTGTCCTTCCTCAGACTTGCGGCGGATGACAGCTGGTTTCATGGGCATGGCTGTGGCCATCATCCTATTCGGCTGGACCATCGGAGTGCTGGGCTGTTGTTGGGATCGAGGCCTCATGCAGTATGTGGCCGGCCTTCTCTTCCTCATGGGAGGTGAGTGTCTCACACACACACACACACACACACACACACACACACACACACACACACACACACACACACACACACACACACACACATGTTTGTTTTTCTATACCGGTGGGGACTTACCATTGACTCCCATTCATATCTAACTCCTAACCCTTACCCTAACCCTAACCTTAACCTTAACCATCACCAAATCAATGCCTAACCCTAAACAAACGTTTTTGCACTTTTACATTTTTTATTCACAACAATATGGCCAAGAAAACGGTGTTGCCACCCGTGGGGACCTCATTTTAGGTCCCCACCGTAAGACAAGTCCCCACCTTTATAGCAAATAGTCAGGTCAAAGTCCCCACCGGTATAGCAGAAACAAGTACACACACACACACACACACACACACACACACACACATGCTCACACCTGCACAGACACAAATCTGATTTTATTGTCAGCATCAGTCATTCTAATATTTTTACCAAACTGTTTAAAAACAAATCAGGAAGAGCGTTTAGAACTGTTGCACATACCAATGGCAGAATTTTAATAAATATATTTTTTAATTAATCTGGCTTCTTTTATATATCTTCATGTCATAGCTTCCATATGCCCAAACATTTTATCTCATCACACGTAGATACATTTCTTTTGCAAGAATGAAAAAAATAGAAATAGAGTGCCCAAAAGGACATGTAAAAAGCAATTTGTGCTTTAAGGAAAGTTGTGTACAGTGTATTGCTCTTATCTATCAAATCTACATAATATTATCGTATCTACAGCTGCATTGTGTCTATCATTGAGCTTTGGAGGCCATAGCAAGTGTATCTGGGAACTTTGGACAAAACAGTAAATTGACAGGTGAAGCATTATTCAGTTGTGAATTTATTGCATCCTACCTCTGTCAGACAGATTACATTATAAGCACATACAGTATGCATTGTTTTGTGTTCTTATCAATGTTGATGGTGTTGATTTAGACTTATGAATATAAGTGAAGCAAAGGAGTGCGTACATCCAAACCCCTTCCTCCCCCAAACACACAGGCACACACAACCATGTGTGTGGTGTCTGGCAGTGGACGGCCATTAGGAACTTCACAAACTGATGTCCTGCACAGCTCCAGCTTGGCAGGAGACAGCTGAGTCTTGGATTAGTGCTGTGCTCTACAGTTATAGAATGAACACACAAAATGAAAAAGTAAACGATGTCAATTTCTCACAAAGGTACAATCATGTTCACATCACTCACTGATCACTCAGGTGTGTGGAGGTTGGACAACAACTACTTCTGGCACATTTTGTGTGGACAATAAAATCTATTTCAATTCAAGAAAATATTAAGCATGAAAAATGGAAGATGGAATTGTAGCGATATTGCCTTATTAAACGTTAATTTAATAAGTATGCACTCGTTGATTGTAGTTTTATTAATTGGGGCACCACCCGGAGTTTAATCTACCGGGAAATTATTAATCAATCTTAATAAAAATATTATTAATAGATTGAAAAATTTTGATTAGTGAATCAGTCTAATATCTGAATGTCGAGAATCCTCGAAAAACATTGACCCCAGTCAACACATATAAACGCAAAAGAGACTGTAATTTTGGTCTAAATGAAAGAGATTTATTAACCAATATAATGATAAACACAGGGATTAATACAGTGACAAATATGGAATGAATAAATGCTGTGGGTGTATGTGTGTGGGTGTGTGCGTGGTGTAGGTTCGTGTGAGTGTGTAGGTTATTTATGTTTGCATTTCTAATCTGAGATTATGGCACTGAGTAATCAGACCGTGGAAAAAATATCGAGGAGTTTAATAATTTGGAATATGAATGACAGTAAGTGATTAAACGGAGTGATTAATATTAAATCAAGCTATTATTTTTGACATCAACCATTAGCTTAGATCACACGTCAGCTGGTCTTACTTTGCGTTGGAGAAGAGGGATCACACGAAGCTCAGAGACTGGGACGGGTTGCAATGGCAACGCTTCGTCGTCCTGTCTACTTCGAACCTCGCGTGTCCTAGGGGGTCTGGCTTGACCCGGTTCGTCTGGTGGTCAGCTGGCGGTGGCGAGGGCTGGAACAGCCTGAGTTCTTCTGGGTTGATTTTGTCAAAAATAATTATTTGGAGGCTGAAGGCTCACGTTCCATTTCTGCTGGTCAGTGTAGCTGAGGGCCGAACAGACTGGAACTCTTCAGCGGGAAGGATAAAAACGACGGAACAAAATCGAATTGGTTCCTATCAAAAATAAATCGCAAATAAAACAAAATTGTAGATCTGGTTGTTGGAGATGAGCAAAAATATCTATTCTGAACAAAAAGAAAATTTGAATAAGAAGTTGTGGTTAACAGAGGGCCAGCCTCTATAACCGTAATGAGTAAGTTTGGAGAGGAAGATAAAGAAGGGCGCGCCTAAAGAGAAAAGAAGATTCGCTTAAAGTAATTCTTATAAAAGAAGTAAGGACGTGAGAGTCGAAAGAGTCATAAGAGAGCGAACAAAGAAGCGTGAAGCCTCTTATAGTTTTTGGCCAGAGGAGGCGGGAGCCTAGAAGTTTAAGCGCGAGTTTGACTCTGGAGGACTCCCCCCTCCCTGTGGGCTCCGGATGGGAGATGAGAGCTGATCAGATAGTGAATTAAAAATATTAAAGCGCGCAAGAAAAAACGATCTGTTTACTCTGTCATAATCCAGGACACTACTTTTAACACAATCAAAGTGTATAACACAACAGAACATGTTAGCTACCAAAAATATGTGAGTTATTTGTTTAATTATAGGTTTGTGTACTCTATCTAATGATTATGTGGGTCACAGTGTACATAAGACAACATGGTGTACATAAGGAGGTAAAGAAACAATTTCCAACTCTTTTCGACCTGTATAAAACACAATTTTATGATTAATTTCAGTGAAATCCTTGATAATGTCATGGCATTCCGACGTCAATAGGGGGCAATGTTGAACTGTGGAAGAAATGGGTTAGGCAGACAATAAACTTTCAGAATTAATATCTCAAGACAGAAATATGCTAGAGACGTCGGAGTTGGACTAACATGTATAACAAATTATTATTTCAACTTTGATATCTTCAAAATCACAAACAAAATGTCAGAAGCATGATTTTTAGAAAGAGAGTCCTTATTGGCATCAAACAGACTGAGTGTCTTTCTGCAGCCCTCCCAGGGTGACGGAAAGGTCCTTAGATATTTATGACTCTCGGTATCTGATCGAGAGGGAGGGAGACTGCATGGCGTCTGTGAAGATGAGTTCAGTTAATCAAAGGATAGGAACCAAAAGGGAATAAACAGTCCTTTAGATGCAAATTTAGGAAGGTGTGAAACATTTGTGTCCCCTTCCAATTCTCTGCAAGGGGTCTTAGTGTCTTCTGTGAAGGTAGGAATACAAGAAAACATGCAAATACAACAATCCATGTGAAAGTCTGAAAAAGGGGGGTTTTCTCTAGTCAGGTCACAGGTCCCCATAAATGAATTTTATGAGGCTTTTGGTGGAAGGTGCAGATGTCCCTGAAGCCATAAAAATCCACTTTGGGGCTCTTAGTTTGTTTGTTTAAGCTTTCTGAGAGGAGAGAATTTTGTTTTTCCTGTGAGATGATGTTCCTGTGGAATGTCTGGGCCTCTTGAAGCTGGATGTTGACTACAGAATGTAGTTACTTGTTCATTAGCTGTAGTTAAGTGATTCATATGCCTAACTTAAAAATTCATTTATTGTACAACCCTAATCTACATTCCTGCTGTCAAAATTGTGTGCTTTGTAAACCCAGCCATCTACCCTGACATCATCACTCTGCAGTGTAGGAATATCATACTCCCTGGACTGGAGGTAACCTTTCCAGTGAACATAGTGGAAGCACCAATTTTATCTAACTCAAATATACCTGGAAAATCAAATTACATGGCAGGGCTAATAAATAATGACTGAACTTCCGTAGTCAAACCACAGCATGCATCTGCAAATGTGCTTCATGTGGAACAATGGGCAAGCATAAACAACCCCTCTAAATTTAAAATTAAATAAATTACAGAATAAATCTCCCTATTTTATAGCCACATCATTTCAATTCAATTCAGTTTTATTTCACCCCTCCTGACTGCCAGAGGCAGTTCTCCTCACTGAATATCTCCATCTCGCGCAAGCACAGGCCGAGTATTAATATCAACAAAGTCACATGTGACCCCGGACGACCCGTGGCAGGTATAACTACCGGTGTCATCCGGGCGCTCATTCCCTTGACTCTTCTCGCTTGCGCAGGTCACCTGCTGATAGCAGGGGCTAATAATAGCATTTTTGAGGAAAGGATTGTCGCCGGTAGCCTCGAGACTACAAGTCGGGGTCGCGAGCTGTTCGCCCTCCAGAGGCTGCGACAAGTTTCCCGTTTTTGGAAGGAGCGGCGTTTGCCTGGTGTGGACAACCGGTGAGTGCGTGCAGAGCTCGACATCGCCTGTCTTAAGAGGTCAGCGACGGTAGCGTTCTTGCTGCCCGTTCTACGAGACCATGTAAGTACGGCTTCTACTTAGTTAGCAGGGGCTAGGTGCTGCCAAGAGCGCGTTCGCTCCGTGTAGCTGCCTCTATCGGAGCTAACTCTCGGCGTGTAGCGACTCGGGTTAGCTCGCTGCCCCTAACCGAGGCCAGTGACGGCCGCGCTCCGCCGCCCCCTCACTGGTGCTTGTAATACACATTTGCCATACTGCTTTCGCTAGTGCTGATGCCAGTGACGGCCGTGCTCTCGCTGCCCTCTCGCTGACGCTTGTGAGTGTTGCACAGCTAGCGTGGTGCTCTCGCTAGTGCTAGCTGTTGTTGTACAGATACCAGTGACGGCCGTGCTCTCGCTGCCCTCTCACTGAAGCTTGTGTGTGTTAAACAGCTGACACAGTGCTCTCGATTGTACTGATTGGTGTCGTGTGTGTTGCGCAGTACCGTAGTGCTCTCCCTTGTTCTGAAGACAGCCGTAGTGCCGGTGAATGACGCGCTCTCGCTCCCCTCTCACTGAAGCCCATGGTTATTACGCAGCTAACGTAGTGACTCTCGCTGGTGCTAGCTGTTTGTGACTTCCTGTGGCTACGCCATGCTAAGCTCCCATTTCTGTGCTACCTGTATGGTCCCTCTTGACCCTGAGGATGGTCACGATCTCTGCCCTTCATGTCTGGGTATCGAACATCTGAGGGAAGGTTTATCGGAAGACCCGTGTATGAATTGTAGCTTCATGCCACGCACGTTGAGGGCTGCTAGACTGTCAGAGGTGGAATGCTTAGTGGGGGAAACAGGCCCCCCTCAGTCGGTGGTCCCATCTCTTTCTCGGCCAGACCGGTCTCGGCGGAAGGCGTCGGAGGCTCTGGGCGGCCCGCCGCGTAGGAAGACGGCTAGGGCGGACACGCTGTCTACTAAGGTGGATCAGCTGTCTAGCGAGTTGGCCCAGATGAAGTCACTCCTCCTGTCTCTGCGCCCTCCTGTTGGGGAGGGGGGATGTATCGGGTCTCCCCCAATGCCGGAGCTGGCTCCAGAAGAGGACATTATTTCTGTGGCGGCTTCGGCTGCGCTTTTCAACGATGAGGACGGTGGGGAGGGGCCCTCCCACGCCTCTGGTTCGGGTTCCCGTTCGTCGGCCCGTGGTTCGGTGAGGGGTTCCGAGGATGACTCGATGGGGTCGATACTTCGTATGGCCCTGGCTAGATTACACCTGGACTCGCAGCAGCCTGACCAGCCTCCTGCCAGCGCCTTTTTCAGGCGCGCCTCAGCTCCGGCCAGCTTTTCGGTTCCTCCCTCCGGGGAATACCTGAGGGAGCTGCAGGCCTGCTGGAGGGACTCGAAGGCTCTCTCACGGCTGACGTCTGATGGACGCACTCTGGCAGCCATGCAGGATGCGGCTAAATTTGGTCTGGGCCGCATGCCTTCGGTTGAACCTGCTATTGCCTCTCTTATAGTCCCCCCGGACGAGGCTCTGAGACCTGAGGCCAGGTGCCCCCGTCAGCAGTGTAGGGTCACTGATGACCTGCTGTGCAGGGCATATGACACAGCAGCACGCATGGGCCGTATTGGTAATTCCCTCTCCCACCTCATGCTGGCCCTGTCGGCTTCCCTGCAACAGTCGGCTGCCGACGCATCTACTACCAGCCTGAGCGACGCCTCGTTGCAGGCTTTTGCCCTTATGTCCCGGGAACTGGGGCGCCTTATGTCCACCTTAGTCCAGACCCGCCGCCAGGTATGGCTGGCTCAGTCACCCCTGTCAGAGACATGCCGGAGGACCTTCCGTGCAGTCCCAGTGGAACCTGGGGAGCTGTTTGGCTCGGCGGCGGTCCAGCTTCTGGAGCAGACGGTGCAGGCCGACCAGACCAGGCGGCAGTTCTCAGGGCTTCGCAGAGACATGCCGCCTTCCGGCAGGACTGGAGGTCACGCAGGTGTTTCCCGGGAGTGCCCCCAACCGCTGTCTCAGCCTTCCCATTATAGAGGGCCTCAACGCCCCACTGGGGGACGAACCCGCTTTCGACATGGCCCCGCTGATTTGCCCCGTGATCATCGTGCCTCAGAGCCCTCACGGCGCCCCCCCAAAGCCCCAGGAGGCCGGGGGCGCAGGAACTGAGGCCTCGGGGCCGGCGGTCGGTCTTTTCTCCCAGCAGCAGCTCCGCTGCTGGGCAGCCTGTACTTCAGACCCCGGGGTGTTGTCCACACTGACCCAGGGTTACAGGCTTCAATTCCGCCGCCGGCCCCCAACTTCCAGCCGGGTCCAGATGACTGTCGTCACGGACCCGGTGAAGACTCAAGCCCTGGTCGAGGAGCTGTCCGCCCTCCTGTCCAAGGGTGCCATCGAGCCAGTGGACCCCCTCTCCCGGCCCAAGGGGTTCTACTCGACCTATTTTCTGGTAAGCAAAAAAGGTGGTGGATTTCGCCCTGTCCTAGATCTCAGGGGACTGAACCGGTTTTTAAAGACTCTGCCATTCCACATGTTGTGCACGAAGGATGTTCTTCGTACTGTTGCCAAGGGGGAGTGGTTCACTTCGGTGGATCTGAAGGACGCTTATTTCCACATTCCGATCGCGCCTTGCCACAGGCGGTTCCTGCGTTTCGCATTCAGGGGCCACCACTTCCAGTTTACAGTACTTCCGTTCAGACTCTCTTTGTCCCCACGGGTGTTCACGCGCTGCATCGCTGTGGCCCTTTCACCCCTGCAGTCCCGGGGCATGAAGATCATGGCATATCTGGACGACTGGCTGATCTGCGCACCGTCCCGTTCTCGGGCAGTCCAGGACACGACCGTCCTCCTCTCGCACGTGGCACAGTTGGGACTCAGGGTGAACGGAGAGAAGAGCTCTCTGTCTCCTTCCCAGAGTACAACCTTCATAGGGCTAGCTCTGGATTCTGTCGTTATGAGGGCCCGCCCGTCACAACAACGGGTGGACGACATCCTAGGCCTCCTGCTTCGGTTTCGAGGAGGGGCAGCACTGCCTTACGGCCTTTACCTCCGCCTTCTGGGCAAACTGACGGCCGCATCTGCTGTCGTGCCTCTGGGCCTACTGTCAGTTCGCCCCCTGCAAAGGTGGCTGAACAGCTTTCACCTAGATGCCAGGCGGCACAGGTGCAGGAAGCTCAGGGTTTCACGGGGCTGCCTGAGGGCCCTGTCACCGTGGAGGAGCAGGGCCTATCTGGTGCAGGGTGTCTCCCTGGGTGCCATCCCATTTCGTCGGGAGACGGTGGCTACCGATGCCTGCCTTTCGGGTTGGGGGGCTGTCTGGCAGGGCAGGATGGCTCAGGGACGGTGGTCAGCCCGGGAGTGCCAGGAGCATGTCAATGTGCTGGAGCTGCGTGCCGTGCACCTAGCGCTCAGGACTTTCATGCCATACCTCAGCGGGAAGCACGTGCTGATACGGTCGGACAACGTCTCTGCTGTGTTTCACGAGTGGCCGGGGGGACTTCTCTATGCCTTTCCGCCCTTTCCCCTGATATGGCCAACTCTGCTCAGGGTGCTCCATCGGGGGCACCAACTCCTCTTAGTGGCCCCGTTCTGGCCTGCCAGAACTTGGTTTCCACTGCTGCGCAGACTCTGTCGCGGGACGCCCTGGCGCCTCCCCGACAGGAAGGATCTTCTATCCCAACTGGACGGTCGGATCTGGCATCCCTGCCCCAGCCGCCTTCAGCTGTGGGTATGGCCGCTGGGGGGCCGGACCCCGTGCTGAGCTGCTGCATCGAGCCTGTCAGGGCAACGATCCTGCAGGCCAGGGCCCCGTCAACGCGGCTGCAGTATTCCAACAGGTGGAAATTGTTCTCTGACTGGTGTTGGAGTCGTGGTCTTGACCCAGTTAGCTGCTCTGTCCCAGTGGTTCTGGAGTTTCTTCAGTCCCTGTTGGACAAGGGTCGCTCTCCCTCGACCCTGAAGGTGTATGCTGCAGCTATTTCCTCCAGGTATGTGGCAGTGGACGGCCACACAATTGGGCGTCACAGGCTCGTGTCCCTCTTCTTGAGGGGAGCCTGGTGGCTGCGGCCACCGCAGCCGCGGAGGACTCCAGCCTGGGATCTGCCCATAGTGTTGGATGCCCTATGCGGGCCTCCCTTTGAGCCGCTTGACCGGGCAGAACTTAAGTGGCTGTCGGTGAAGACGGCTTTTCTCCTTGCCATGGCGACGGCGAAGCGGGTGGGAGAGCTGCATGCCTTCTCAGTGAGCAACTCCTGTCTGAGGTGGAACTCGGATGGCTCGGGTGTTACTCTGTGGCCGAATACAGCATTTCTGCCGAAGGTGCTGGCACACTCGCACCTCAATAGACCCATTCATCTGGCTGAGTTTGACCCCCAGCTGGAAGAAGGGGACGTACGGCGGGAACAGCTTTGTCCGGTACGGGCCTTACGGGCGTATCTGGATGCCACTGCCCACATACGGAGGGCCGAGCCATCTCTTCGTGTGTCATAGTGGTGCCAAGAGGGGTAGCGCTCTCTCCAAGCAGCGCCTGTCCAACTGGATCGTCGAGGCCATTTCATGTGCGTACGAGTTGGCAGGCGAGGCCTTGCCATCTGGAGTGAAGTGCCATTCCACTAGAGGCGTATCTGCTTCATGGGCGTTGTTTAAAGGGGTCCCTGTGGAGGATATATGTGCAGCGGCCTCGTGGGCAGTGCCGAGCACCTTCACGAAGTACTACAGAGTCAACGTGGCCACCCCCCATCCACTCGGGGTGGTCCTTCGGCCGGGTTCCTCTGCCTCGTCTTAAGGGGGAAGTGCCCTGGATTCCTCGCGACGCTGCTGGTATGAGTCATCCAGTGAGGAGAACTGCCTCTGGCAGTCAGGAGGGGTGAAATAAAACGAAGGTTACGCATGTAACCACGGTTTTATGAACCCTGGATGACTGCCAGAGTTCTCGGTCGCTCGGAACCCCCAAGTCGCGAGAAGACTCTGTGGGAATGAGCGCCCGGATGACACCGGTAGTTATACCTGCCACGGGTCGTCCGGGGTCACACGTGACTTTGTTGATATTAATACTCGGCCTGCGCTTGCGCGAGATGGAGATATTCAGTGAGGAGAACTGCCTCTGGCAGTCATCCAGGGTTCATAAAACCGTGGTTACATGCGTAACCTTCGTTTTATTTCTATAGTGCAAATTCACAGCATGTCATCACACAGCACTTAACATACTAAGGTACAGACCTGTAGATTTTAAACGGGGCAGAGAACCTAACAATCCAAAGTTGTCTTTTGATTCCCTATGACAAGCAGTCAGTGAAATTGGAAGGGGAAAAAAATGTCCAACAAAACCAGGCTCAGGGAAGTCGTCCATCTGCCTTGACCAATTGGGATGAGAGTGGGGATGAGGGGGTGGGGAATAGCAGGAGGGGTTGGGGTGGGGATAGCATGATAGCAGATGGAGAACAGGCAATACAAACATAATAAACATTTTTGAGGTTGGTGAGGTCAGAAACTGCAGATCAGAGATGTGAAGCTCCAGATCCAGAAAGAAATGCAGAGAGAAAAAAACACAGGACCTCAGGAGAAACACAGAGGTAATGATATGTAATGATGATGTATAATGTATGGAAGAGAGAGAGGAGAGGAGAGGTTTTCGGTTTAAAAAATCCCTTTATTGACCTCTTCTAAAACACAAACACAAAAACGATCTTCAGGTTAGACTGAAAGAAGAAAAGTAAAATCATCAAAAGTGAAGCAGCAGCTCCCCACCCTCCCCCACCGAACACAAAACCCCGCCCACCGCCCATGTCTGAATACAGTCTTTCATTTTGTCCATTAACTGAAAGTAAGAGTGTTCCACCCTCAGACGGGCCTTCAACAGTCCCTCCAGAACCAGAACCACGTCCACACATCCAGCACCCTCAGTCCCGTTCTTCTGTGTCAGCCATATCGCCAGTTTTGCAGTTCCACATAAAAAGTTCACAAGTGTATGAACAGTTTTTTGCTTTGCTGAGTATTTCGGACCAAAAATAAACACACTGAAAGAGAAAACCTCCCCAAGACCAAGAAACCATCTCTCCATCAGAGCAAACAGTGGTGTCAGACGGGAACACTGCACAAACAGATGCTCTATGGTCTCTGTCTGAGCACAGAAGACACAGCCCTCCCCCAGCCCAGGACTAAGGTGCGCTCTGTATCTGTAGCTACTGCCCCGTGTATAACCCTCCACTGGAGATCTGCTGACCTTTTCTCAATGGGTGGCTTATACAGGGACCGCCAGCTGCCTTTCGAGGAAACGTTTGGACCAAAGAATTCAGCCCACCTCGACTCTTTCAGTCCTGCCAAGGAGCACAGGTTCAGGAGCTTTGTGCAGAGCTGATACACTGCCTTCTTTCCTGCATTCTGGAACTTGTCCAGGTGAGGGGTGGTGAAAGACAGCAGCTGTCCGCCCCCTTCCTGCCACTCTCCCACAGCTGGAGTGATGGACAGGGTGGGGAATCCATATCCAGAGTTTTCGCTCCACTGTTCACACACAGACTTGTTTCGGACAAATGTTCTCAGGGGCTGAGGCAGAGAAGCACAGATTTCCTCTACAACTCTATTCAGAACCCTGATGGATGGAATGTTTCTGTCTCTCAAGGTGTGCAATGATGACATTGTTAGCATCATCAGGTGTCCTAGTTTGGTACAACTAGCCTGTCTGAGACTGGCTCGAAGGCTGGCAGACTGCAGTGTTGGTGTATGGAAGAGGCAGTTGAAGAAAAGAGGTTCCTCAAACAGCCACATCCCTGGAGTTCCTCCGCCTTCACGCCTGAAGTGGAAAAGGCGCCACGCCTGCAAGACAGAGCTGTAGAAGGGTGTTAGACCAGAGACGTCCGTGTCCTCCAATTTCAGGAGGAAAAGCTGTTTGTCATAGCCCAGTCGACCAGCTCTGCTCAAGAGCAGCTGGGCTGTATCCAACCATCCTGGTTCACAGTCATACAGCAGCCTCTGTGGAGTCCGGAGTCTAAAGGAGGCAATTTGGGCCTGGATGTCTATGAGACCCTGGCCCCCTTCTGTCACCGGCAGGTAGAGGACGGCTGCCCGGACCCAGTGTTTTCCAGACCAGAAGAAGTCCACAACAGTGCGCTGTATGGTCTCGATCAGGCCTCTTGGTGGTGTCAGTGCGGTGAGTCTGTGCCAAAGAGTTGAAGCAACCAAATTATTTACGGCCAAAACTCTTCCCCTATATGACAACTGGGGTAGCAGCCAAAGCCATCTAGACAACCAAGCACACACTTTCTCCTGAACTCCCTCCCAGTTCTTCCTTTGAAAGCCCTCAGACCCCAGGAAAACTCCCAAAACCCTCAGCCCATCCTTTCCACACTCTAGGCCCCCTGGCAGACTTGGCACCACCCGATCCCTCCACCTTTCCACTAGCAGGGCTTCGCTCTTGGCCCAGTTCACCTGAGCAGAGGTTGCCTTTTCATACAAGGACAGGATATCCTGCAAATGCCCAACATCTCCCTGAGAGGAGATAACAGCGATGTCATCTGCATAGGCCGAAGCTACCAGAGAGCGGTCAGAATCTAAAAACCCAGGCAGTGAAAGGCCACCAAGCTTACCTCTTAACTTACACAGCAATGGCTCAATGGCCAAGCTGTACAACTGTCCTGAGATTGGACAGACCTGTCTGATTCCCCGTTGTACAGGGATTGGCCTCCCCAGCCCTGTACCCATTTTCACCAAACACTGTGCACCATTATACAACAACTTCCCCCAGTCTACAAACCCACCACCAAAACCAAAAGACCTAAGTGTTGCAAACAGATACGAATGATCCACCCTGTCAAACGCCTTTTCTTGATCTAAAGAAATAATTCCAAAATCAAAATTGTGACAAGTGGAGATATCAATTAAATCTCGAACAAGAAAAATGTTGTCCATGATTGATCTGTCTGGTACGCAGTACGTTTGATCTGAGTGAACAATAATTCCCAGAACGTCCTTTAGTCTGTTGGAAAGTGCCCTGGAAAGCACCTTGTAGTCTGTGTAGAGGAGGGCCACAGGCCTCCAGTTCTTGAGTAAGGCCAGGTCTCCTTAACCTTGCCAGCAAGTTGATTTCTCGCGATATTTGTGAGTTCACAAATCTCTCAAGAAAGCATCTTGTACCGCTCCCGCTTTCACTGTTCGGACAGAGCTAAGTTGGCACGGGCCAATCACGCAGCAGTATTCGTGTGTGGGGCGGGATATCCGGGTGTGAAGACGACAGCACTCTAGACGACACCAAGCGCCAGTAGATCAAAACAAACATGGCAACGGAGGACAACGATCGTGTAGATGCTGCTATTAGGTCAGTTTTAGCCGAATCTCATATCGCTTCTTTGAAGGAAGAACAACGTGAGGCTCTTTGCGCATTTCTGGATGGTAAAGATGTTTGTGCCTTTTTACCAACGGGTTTTGGTAAGAGTTTAATCTACCAATTGGCTCCGCTCGTTGTGAAGATCCCGCGATTGGCTAAAAACAAACCTGTCAGAGGCGGGACATACTGTTGCATTGTCCAATCCGTGCCTCTTTCCTCCGAACGGATTTACATGGAGCGGTCCCAGATTGATATTGTGGAGTACTATCAAGTACTACACAATTATTAATCTGGCTATTGCCAGGTTAAGGTCTCCTTTCTTAGGCAACAAAGAAAGTACAGCCCATTGACATGACGCAGGAAGGGAACCTGTCCTGAAGCACTCCAGAAGAACAGAATGAAAATCCGAACCAAGAATATTCCAAAACCGTTTTAAAAAAGTCAGCAGAGAGCCCATCGATCGCTGGAGCCCGTCCTGAAGTCATCTGGCTGACCAGCAGATGTTAACTCCTCAAGCGTCAGCTCATGGTCCAGCACTGCTCTTTCCTCCAGGCTGAGTCGAGGAAGCCCTTCCAGAAGCTCCACACGGCTCTCCTCGACGCACACCTCTGCTCCAAAAAGATTGGCGTAGAAATCCCTTGCATGGCTCCTCATTTCACCTGGATTGGTGGTCACTGTGCCTCCTGGAAGTTTGAGGCACATCATCTGCTTCCTCTGGACCACAGTCTTCTCCAGGTTGAAAAAGAAGGAGGTTGGACTGTCCATGTCCTTCAGCTGAAGGAAGCGAGATCTAACAAGAGCTCCCTTCACCCTCTCGTGCAGGAAAGAGCTCAAAGCCAACCTGTTCTCCTGCAGCAGATGACCCATGCTGGGATCTGGATTCCTGTGTAATGCCTCTTCAATGTTTTTAATGTCCTTCTCCAGCACCATAACAGCTTCTTTAACTTTAGCACTAAAGTGAGAGCTGTACTGCTGACAAAAAACACGGATTTGTGCCTTTCCTACCTCCCACCATGTCCTCAAAGAGCTGAAAACCTCTTTATTCTCTCTCCACTGCTGCCAAAAAAAGCTCAAAACTCTGACAGAAAGAACTGTCCTGAAGAAGTTTATTGTTGAAAAACCAGTGTGACTTTGTCCTTTCCCCTGGTGCAGTGATGAGTTCTGACAGGACCAGATGGTGGTCAGTAAAACCAACCGGACTTATGCTGCTGCGTGTTAGTCTGGAGCCTAAACTTTGTGAGATGTAGATCCTGTCTAGCCTGGCTGCATTCACCCTGTTATTGCTGACCCTCACCCATGTGTACTGTCTAGCTGTTGGATGTTTGACTCTCCATGTGTCCAGTAGATCGAGTCATGATGTCACACTTTGAAGGCACTGGGAAGACTGTGGATGAGGCTCCTCACTTGTCCTGTCTACAGCAAAATCAAGTGTGCAGTTAAAATGTGTCTGTCACTGAAGTAGTCACTAACTTTGACTGAACGTTTGAACGTTTCATCTAAGAAATGGTTGATTTCTTCCAGAGAGTACAGCTCTGTGCTGCTGTATAAACTCTCAGCTAAACTGGCAACATCAGACTCAGAGTCATAGTCCATGTTCTCTCCTCCACATGAAACCTGGCTGCTCAGCACAGCCAGCTGCTCTTCAGTGTGAGAGCTGCTCAGGTCTGTCCTCACACACTCCTGATGTTCGTCACGCTGCTCCTGCTTCTCCCTGTCCCTGTCTGAGCTTTCTACCATTCCAACATCTGCTGAAACTGAAGCTGATGCCGAGGCCGCGGTGACACGAGCGTCAGCCACAGGATCTGACACAGCAACAGGCACATTGAGTGCGGGGCCGGCCTCGACCCGCGCCGCAGGTGCGGTGTCAGTCGGCACCGCCACCAGAGCGGCAGGCACGGCACTAGCCAGCACCCGCGCCGCCGGAGTGGCATCAACTGATTGATTTTCTGCAGGCGCAGCCGCGGAGCTGCCGCTGACCGTGCCGCTCAGCGCAGCGGCAGAGTGATCCTCCACCTGCTGCCTGTGTGGACAGGCAAAGCGCTTGTGTCTCACATCTCCACACTCAAAACATTTCATCTGTCCAGAACTAGCATAAAGCATGTACGAACCGTCTCCGTGCTTGACTCTGAATGACACCTCTAACGTCTGCCTGGGCAAGTCCAGGAACATGAAGACCCGACGCCGCAGAGACTGCACATGCTTCAGTTTGGGGTCTTTACAGCCCAAACTCACAGTCTTAAAGCCACTGGCAAACTTTCCAAGCCTCCACAGCTAAGCCGCCAGCACCTTGTTGGAGATAAACGGCGGTTCTCTGGACACGGTGATCCGTGTGGAGGGAGCTGACAGAGGAGACACCTGCATGAACAAGTCCCTCAGAAACACGCTGCTCTCGATCAGCTAATGAACCACAGGCTCACTCTTCATAAACACAACCACCACTTTGTTCATTCTGGACGCAAACAGCAGTTTGTCATGTCCCACCTGTTCACCTGCAGCCAACAGAACCTCCTCTACACCCACAGAACCGTTCGGCGGCACGATCCGAACCCCCTGCCAGATCGATGGAGGTGGCGTCTCGGAGGACGCCATTCCTCCCGACAAAACCCCCTACAGGGCGCCGCTCACTGACCAAAAATATAACAAGTCTTACCTGATCATGCACCAAGAAGAGATGAAAACCAAGGAACCAACCGAAACACACACACAGAAACTGTTCAAACACCCCGCCACTCACACGTCCACCACCGCTCACGCTCACCGGAAACGGAAGGAGAGGAGAGGAGAGGAGAGAGGAGAGGAGACCAATGTATCATGGGGATTCTCAGGTGATCCTGAGCAGCCCTAAACTTAATCAGAGAGGAAAATTTTAAGCCTAATCTTAAAAGTAGAGATGATGTCTACCCCCAAACCCAAACTGGAAGCTGATTCTACATCAGCCTACTATTTTGCTTGTGGAAACTCTGGGAACCACAAGTAAACCTGCAATCTGAGAGTGAAGAGCTCTGTTAGGACGATTTGGTACAATAAGGTCTTTAAGATGAGATGGACCTTGGTCAATAAGAGTTTTATATGTGAGAAACAGGATTTTAAACTCTATCCTGGATTTCACAGGGAGCCAATGAAGAAATGCAAATACAGGAAAAAAAAAGATCTCTCTCAGCAATCAGCTAGAGGTTTTTAAGAGAATTTTTGGGACATCTCAATAATAAAGAATTACAATAGTCAAACCTAGAAGTTACAACTATATGGAGTAGTTTTTTAGCATCAGTCTGAGACAGGATGTTCTTGATTTTGACAATATTACAAAGATCAAAGAATACCATCCTACAGTCTCCCTTTCTACTGTATGTGTGTTGAAAGACATATTCGGACAAAAAATAATAGCAAAGCTCTTTATAGTAGAACTAGAGGCTGAGGCAATGCCATCTAGAGTAACTATCTGGTTAGATAGTGTGTTTCTGAGGTTTGGGGCCAAATACAATAACCTCACATTTGTCTGAATTTAAATGAAAAAAGCGACAAGTCATCCAGGCCTTTATGTCCTGCAGACATGCAGGGAACTTGACTGACTGATTGGTTTCATTTGGCTATATAGATAAAAAAATAATAATAACTGAGCGCCATCTGCATAACAATGGAAATGTAAGCAGTGTTTCCTAATAATATTGCCTAAGTAGAACATGTACAAAGGAAATAATATTGGTTCAAATACAGAACCCTGTGGAACTCCATAACTAACTCTGGTGAGGGTGGAAGAATCCTCATTAACATGAACAAACTGCAGTCTTTCTGATAAATATAATTTAAACCAATTCAGTGCGATTCCTTTCTTCCTGATAAAATGTTCCAGTCTCTGGAATACGATGCTGTGATCAGCTGTATCAAATGCAGCACTGAGATCCAGTAGAACAAGTGTAGAAACTAGTCCGCTATCTGAAGCTATCAGAAGATCATTGGTGACCTTCACCACGCTGTATCTGTACTATGATGCATTCTTAATCCTGACTGGAACTCTTTGGACAAACCATTTATATGGTGATAATTACATAACTGACTTGGAACAACTTTTTCAAGAATCTTAAAAATCAAAGGGAGGTTGGATATGGGTCTATAATTGGCTAAAACACCTGGATCCACAGTAGGAGTTTTGCAACCTGTCCTCCAATTCATACGACCGCATCGGTCGTTTGCACCGTGCACCGGAATACGACCTATGCGGTCGTATGAACGTTTGCGCCCCTACGGGGAAAACGAACGCATTACGGGATTTAATTCGCAAAACGGCTTTTCCGTCGCAAAACGGCTTTTTTCTCACTTTCCCAACACGTTTTTAGGGTTATGGTTAAGGTTAGGGTTAGGGATAGGGACAGGGATAGTGTTAGATAAAAGTTTGTTCATGATGACGTTTCACCTGCGACTCCAGAGTGTCGATATTTACTCAACCGCCAGAGGTCGCATAGTCAAAGCGTAACACTGGGTCGTAATACGGGCGTGTACAGACGACCTATGTGGTCGTTTTTGGTTTGAGGACAGGCTCGAGTTTTGAGAAATGGTTTTATTATAGCAACTTTGAAACCCTGTGCTACGTAGCCTGTAAAAAATAGAGAAGTTGATGATATTTAATATTACAGTGTTAATTAAAGGAAAGATGTTCTTGAACAATCTAGTGGGATGGGGTCTAACAGACATGTTGCTGGTTTAGACAAATTTACCAGCAACATGTTTGTTTGACCCCATATCCAGTGTTATGGACGCTTCCAGAACCACTTCACCTGAAGACATGTTAATGTTTTTTGTCTATTCAGATTATTTGTGTAGAAGGTCATGAAGTCATCACTACTGAGAGGTAAAGGAACGCAAAGCTCCAGAGCTGTGACTCTTTGTCAGCCTGGCTACAATGCTGAAAAGAAACCTGGGCTTGTTCTTGTTTTCCTCTGTTAAAGATGAATAATTCGCAATTATTGTCCTGTGAATAGCTTTTATGTGATAAAACTATCTTTCCAGGCTAGATGAAATTCTTCTGAATTTGTAGAGCACCACTGCCTTTCCAGTCTTCAAGTTTTAAAATGCCATGGAGCTATTTTACTATAATTGTTTTGCTTGTTTTACAGAGGGGCAACAGTGTAAATTGATGTACGCAGTGAAGCTGCAGGCCCATCAACGAGATTATCCACCAACATTAGAAAATTTAGTCTCTACTGTGTTAGCATATGGCATTGAAATAAGTAATAAAGGAATCGTTATATTATCATATTATCAGATAAATCTTGTTTAAACAACTTTAGGGACACAGGATTTGGCAAGATGTGCACTGTCACCAGTGTTGGTGTTGGTGTTACTGTTGAGTTCAGAATCTACTTTCCACTGTTTGATTTAAAGGTTTTACATCCTGTAACATCTCTTCTGTTGTTACAGGAACATTCTGCATCATCTCCCTCTGTACCTGTGTTGCCGGCATCAATTTCGAGCTTTCCCGTTACCCACGGCACCTGTACGGCCTGCCTGATGACATCGGCCACGGCTACGGCTGGTCCATGTTCTGCGCCTGGGGAGGCCTTGGCCTCACCCTCATTGCTGGCTTCTTCTGCACCCTGGCACCCTCTGTCCAGCCAATACCCCGCTCCACCTGCCCCAAATCTCGACAGGAGAATGGCACCGTCTGCTAAAGCTTGCAACTGTAAGAAGACTAGTGAATCCACAGATTGACAACACACAAGCAGAACACCTGTTCCATGTGTTCATCAATCTACTCATCTCCACTCTATCCGGGTTACAGATTTAGTTTTCTCTTTTTTTTTATTTGTGTGTATGTGTGTGTTTAAAATGGGTGTCTAGATGATCTGCTATCTTGAAAATACAAGAAAAAACTGCAGAACTACTGAAATATTATAAAAAAATGAAGTTGTGCTTGTTTTATTAATATAAAGCAGATACAGAAATGGACAATTACCCAGAAAGATTTGGAAGAAGACTAAACTGTGGCGAGTAAGTGGCTGTGGCAGACGAGTGGCTCTGGACCTCTGATAACAGACAGTGATGGTTAGTCTGAGAACTACTACTATTAACTGCTCTACCGTGATTGTGGAGAATTAAATGAAACAGCAGAACTAGAGGGACAAATCGGATCAATTCAAAATCTTGTGGATGTTTCTGATGGACTTCACTTCTTGGAGCCTCCTGTGGGAAAATTCACAATGGAATGGAGCAGACATTAAACCGCGTGACTTGTCGGAGTGATGTCATGTTTGGTGACGATTTGTTAACTTTCTGTGTTCTGGCTTCTGAGGTCCCTCCACTTACATGTGACAGGCAGGCGATGAGGATCTCCAAGAGCTCCACTGTTGTACATTATTGTACAGAATATTCCAGAAAAGTGACAACCAGGAACTGTCATTTTGGACTATTTTTCTTCTTGTGTACAGTTGTGAACAAAAGTTGACATACACTTGCAGAGACTATTTATATCATGGTAGTTGTAAGTTTCATATCCGTCTGTGTCACAAAAAAATCATGCATTTCGTTTTTTTCATAGATTTATTATAGGTCTTTGGAAATATGACTAAATATGCTGGGTCAAAAATATACATACAGTAACTTGAATTATCAGTTGGGGTTGATGTAGGAAGCTGTGTTACATAAATTCCCTTTGTGGCATCTTCTCTTAACTTCTGAGTGATTACGACTGACTACAGCTGCTGACTCTGAGCCAATTTAAATAGGGCCTATCTGATACACTCAGACTAAACCACAAACACTACAGCTGGACAGTGTGAGGGGCTCAGCACAGATCTGACAAAGCAACCCGTTGACCTGAACAAGTCAGTACTCACTTGGAGCCATTTCAAAGCAGAGATGGATCCTAAAATCATATCTGCAAACAATTGTTTGTAAGTATAAAGAGCACAGTTGTGTTGTTTCTACGTTTAGAAAGAAAATGAAAGCTATTACCTGCTGCTGAGAGACAATCGATCACCAAGCATCATCAAAAAGTAGGTCTGCAATCAATTAAAACCTGCGTCCACAGTCAGATCTGGTATATATTGCTCTGGTCTGAAAGGCGACCATGCAAGAAGGAAGCAGCACCTCAAAGCTCAACTGAAGTTTGCTGCTGACCGCATGGACAATTAAAAGGCCTTCTGGAATAAAGCAACAAAAAAAATTTAGCTACTTGGCCAAAATCATCAGAAATATTTTTAGACAAGAGAGGTTAAGAACTTTAGCCCCAAAACACCATGGGTACCGCCAAGCATGGTGGTGGCAGCATGATGCGTATGATGCATAAAATGATGCTCAGGGGCTGTTTTGCTGCAAGTGGAACTGGTGCTTTATGTGAAGTAAATGGAATCACAAGGAATGAAAATTGCCTCCACTAAAATCATCAGTCAGAAGATTGGCTCTTGGATGCATTTGAATGTTCCAACAAGACAGTGATCCCAAATACACATCAAACATGGTTTAAATTGAGGCTACAATTAAGGTTTTAGGCTGGCCAAAATCCTGACCGAAACCCCGTCAAGAACCTGTGGACTGTGCTGAGGTAAGTCTGTGTCAGAAAGCCAACAAATGTCACTGAATTGCACTAGTTTCAAAAGGAGTGGTCAAAGACACAACCAGAAACTTGCCAGAAGCTGTAGATGGCTACCAGAAGTGCTGAGTTGTGGTAAAAAATTGCCAGGGGACATTTTACCAAATATTAGCACTGCTGTATGTGTATTCTTGACCCAGCAGATTTTGTCATATTTGCGGAAGATGTATAATAAATCTATGAAAGAACCAGAATTCAGGATTGTTTAAAAATTCATGATTGCTAAAATGGCATAGTCATTGAAGGCTCAAGACAGTCATCACACACATGGTCTTTACAAGTGTATGTAAACTTTCATTTACAACTGTAGGTGCATTCCATTCCATCAGATAATCCCATATAGCATTTTATACATGCATTCCTCTTTTATTCAAAGTGTATTTTCCTTTTTACTGAACCACTACTGTTGTGAACAAAATGTTAACTAAGCAAACATTCAGACCAAACATGTTTTTTCCATTCCCGTCATAGAGGTAAATATGTGTATGAGTGTGTGTGTGTGTGTGTGTGTGTGTGTGTGTGTGTGTGTGGGGGGGGGGTTGTTTTGAAGTCACTATAGAAAAAAGTATTTAAAAAAGCATCATGGCAAAGTGCAGCCCTGCTTAGAGTATGTAGAAAGACAAGATCTTTGATGAACTGAGATGGACTGAAGAGATGCTCTATTGTCTAACAGACATCTGCCTTACCATCTTTTGTGAGATTCACAGCATACATGGCAGATACTGTAAATAGAGTGACTTTAACGTTGGCAGTATATTCAGCTTTGTGCTCTGCTGCCTTGAGCAACTGTGGAGTAATTACATTTTTCCCCAGGAATCTGTGAAGCTCCACTGTTTCTCTAAGCACACAGCTTTTCCTCAAGATTTTTCTTTTTTTGTCAACAGCTGATGGGAATCCTGTCTGCAGGCCCTCCTCCATCTGAGAGGAGGGTAAACAATGCAGTACCTAAGCACAAGATTAGAAAAGGTCACATCTTACCAAGTGAAAGATGTCTAGATTGAAGAAGGAAAATGTTATGTTTCTTCAAGACAGGCCTCAGCTGCCAGCCATGACTAACAAATGGGCTAGCATGGGCTTTAATATACCTATGCAAATTGAGGAGGATGGTCATTTACTTTCTCACTAAGGCCAAACAGAGCAGCTACCTGCAGGCACCTCCAACAATGCAATGCCAAACACTGGTACTAAAGGGTAGTGAGACCACAGCCATGTGATTGTTGACTGGAACCATGCATTAAAACCCTACAGTGGATCAACTCCAAAAACAAAACCTGGACTGCTCAAGAATAGTTCTGGTTAATTACAGCTTGGGTCATATCTTTGAAGCTTTGGCCATTTTCCAACAGTAGTGTTTCATTGTAGCTGGGTTAATGGATTTCTCAGATATATTTTTGTGCATATGTGGTTTAAGAAACTCCGATACGCAACCCGTTGTCCTCTGAAACTGGATTACTGCCATCTGCAAAGATTTAGGTTTAGGTCAGTGAGTCTCAAGCTGTTCTGGATGTGGGGGCAAGCAGGATGCTGCAGTGGGAGATGAGGTAAATTTGAGCAACTCTTTTCAGACACTCAAAATCAAATGCTGTTTAGGCTACTAGTATATTTCATCACAACTACTTGTGAACGGGTTGAACAGCTTCAGTGCCCTTCTAAAGTGGGAAGTGGTGGTCTGTTTCTGTGACTTTCTGAGCGTGACATTGCAACACCCAACCACGTTGCGACGTGATTAGTCAACTGTGTGGATGAAAGGGAGTAAGCAGGGTTTGAAATTGTTTCTTAAGTTTTTTTCTCCATGTAATAAACCATTTTCTGTCACTTTACACGTCAACAAATGAGTGTAAAAATATGAACGGTTTCAACGAGAGACTGAAAGTCTGAGAATGCTCAGATATGTGCATCCCCCGTACTTAAATGGTTTCCATGTTTGGCTCTCTTATTGATGGCTGCCCTTTAATCCTGACTTTTACTGCAGCCAATTGGGAAAGTCACAAAACCTTTATGATTTCCAAACTGTTTTGGAAGGTGTTCTTTTCTTATTTTTCTGGCATATCAAGCCTGGATGATAAGCTATATGTATTCCAGGGATGACAGATGAAAATTAAAATCTCTAATGTGCACAGTAAGTAAATAAAATACTTTAAAAGTTAAAGATTGAAAAGTTAATTTTTATAAGTCCATACAGTAGATCTGTAGTTATTGTGTGTTCTTGTCAAATGGCAACTTTATGGCCTCGTAGCCCACCAGCCTTGGACCTGCATTGGTTTAGTTAATATGCATCAACTGTTTGAAACCTGATCACTTGACTGTCTGTGTGTCTTGACTTGTTGGACCGTTGTATCAGTGTCACTGTGTTCTCAGATCTCAGAAATTAACTTGGTTATTTGAATATAATTCTAAAAAAAAGACCCAAGATGTAATAAACCGGAATTAACCTTTAATAACAGAAACTGTTTGTTGCTTTCATGCAACTCTTTCTGGTGCTCTGGGCTGTAGTTGCATCGTATACCTTACTTTTCAGTTCTGATCTACAGTATAAGGGGGGCTCACTGTAGAATTGGCTTAACAAAAATAATTTCAGATGCAGATTAAAGGTAGACAATTTGTGTTTGTAAAATTAAAAAGTATTGTTTTAGATTGAAATAAAGTAGTTTTGTCTTCAAATTGAGTATACAGTAACAGTGTTGTCTTTGTGGATCTTCTGAGAAAGAGGGAAGGAGCTCATAAGAAAGACGTTTCAGGAGACAGCTGCTGTGGGGCTAACATCTTTGTCAGAGTTTGGATTTAGAGCTCAGGGGGAGACAGCACATTCAAATGGTGTCAGGTTTTGACTCAGAGATTCAAGCGCAGGACTACGAAGACACAACAAGCGAACGCAAAGGTAGAAAATCCAGGCGCAAGAGAAAGTACTACAAGACAATGTACGGAACTACAACATGAAACAGGAAGTTGCATAAATATGACTAGACTCACTAGAGGGCACTAAGGGTTCAGGGAGACTAAAGTAACCAAACTGAAGTTAACAAATCTGGAATTTATCTGGAAGAAGTAGCCCAAACAAGGTAAAAACTCGGCTAAGAAGGTTAGCGGACATCAAAGGCTCAATGTTACAACTGATGTCAAAACTTCGGCACAAAGGAATCTCAACAACAGTCCTGAAAATCAAAATAATTAAACTGACTAGCTCCAGCAGGGAGAGAAGTTAGCTGACGACTGCTTTAGGAAGGAAAGACAGGCAGGAGGACGGTGAATGGAGGTGGTGTGTGATACGGCAGCGGATGGTATCTAGGTGTTGGCTGTGAATGGCGGAGTGCAGTCTGTGGAATCCAGGACAGTGCAGACTGATGAGGGAACAAGGCGGAAGATCCAGGAAGGTGGAGACGAGTAGGTGGGAGTCCAGAACTGTAATACAGGAGATTGGAATAAGTACACAACAGGACACAAGAGACTCAGAACTAGGATCAAATACTGACTGTGCAGTTCAACGGTGCAATAAAGAGTGGTGGTAGCTCCCGTCCTTCATGGAAAGAGAGGGTGATTGTGGAGATCACTCACACCTGCAGTTCTGCTGGTAATCACTGGAAGCACCTGAACGTGTCACACACCACATTCACGCCCACCTGATGGAGAGGGAAGAGAAGGGGTAAGGGAGGAGGGCCTGCCACGACCTGGCGTCTGAGGTCGAGGATCAGTGAATGTCGCTTATCCAACTGCACCAAGCTAAACCTTTACAACTAGATTCAAAGGTAATGACATATAAATGATTGTTTAATAACTGATAATTTTTTAAGCACCTCTCGAATTAAAATAAAGCTTATTTGACCTTGTTACCATACCCCTGTGGTGTTTTTTTCTATTAGAAGACATATCATAGACAGCAACAGTAGTTCCATCTTGCAAATGTAAGGAATCATTCCTGTCAGCTTGAAGCAAGGAACTTTACTTATGATTATTCTTTTTTGGGGATTTGTTTCTGGTTTGAACATAGATCCATCCTTTAGCCATAACTGCTCGGTTCAAGCATGTATGGCTGAACAACTTCAATTGCGTAGCATAAAGTAGTTTTACAGTATTTGAGCAGAATCACAGGTGAGCTGATATGCTCAAGCTGCAGCCAGTGGAGAAGTGTGAGTAGAGAAAGAGGTGGGGGCCTTATAGATCCGCACATTCAAGTAAATCAACCATGTAGAATTACATCTAAGCCATTTTAAAGCATGAAGAGATTATTTTAGAAGAAAAACTTCTATATGTGTCACTTTGATGCACTGATGTAAGTTTTAGGAGTTTAATCAATGTGACTCTTGTAATATCTGGAAAAATCATAAAACTCACTGCTTCTATTATTTCACTATTTTATCATGCGTCTGTGCTACAGTATGTTTTCATTAATACAGTCCACAAACGTCTTAGGTTACCTTAACTGTTAGGTTCAGCAATGCCAGATTTTCTCTTTGGAGTCAGGGTATGTTTTTTCAGTAGGAGAAGAGATGTTCCCTTGGACGCCAGCTGATAATGCAACTGAGCATGAAATTGCTTTAACTCTTTTGGACTTCAAGAGCTGTGCTGCTTAGACCTCCAAACACACACACACACACACACACACACACACACACACACACACACACACACACACACACACACACACTATGTTTTTCTATCAATGTGGGGACATACCATTGACTCCCATTCATATCTAACCCCTAACCCTTACCCTAACCCTAACCTTAACCCAGACCAAAACAATGCCTAACCCTAAAGAAACGTTTTTACACTTTTACTTTTTTCAGTAACAACAACATGGCCAAGAAAACACTGTTTAAACTTGTGGGGACCAAAATGAGGTCTCCACAAGTGACATAGTTTTCGGTTTTTCTACAGTTGTGGGGACATTTGGTCCCCACAAGTATAGCCAGCACCTGACCCCACACACACACACACACACACACAGAGAGAGAGAGAGAGAGAGAGAGAGAGAGAGAGAGAGAGAGAGAGAGAGAGAGAAAGAGAGAGAGTAACAATATTAGGGGAAGTCTAGACCTTGAGGAGCGAGGGAGAAATACATAAAACAGTGTAAAATATGTTTTTGTTGCCTTTGACAGTCTAAATGTGAATGTAGTGTTTTGGTTTTTAATTTGGACCTCAGTGCAGAAAACCAAGAGTACTTGTGACAACAGATCGATTTTTGATCAAAGGTCTTTAAACGGATTAAAGGAAGTGGCAGTGCCGGCTGCAGATGAATAACTGGGGAATGTGGTGTAGTGTCTGATGGTGAACTGAGGACTGGGCACATGGAAAGCTAGAAAACATCACAACAAGCAGCTCTCGAGGCACGCAGGACGATCAAGGTAAGTTTGACACTGGAGTGCAGGGAAGCCAAGG
This sequence comes from Acanthochromis polyacanthus, assembly GCF_021347895.1. Lineage (NCBI taxonomy): Eukaryota > Metazoa > Chordata > Actinopteri > Pomacentridae > Acanthochromis > Acanthochromis polyacanthus. The sequence continues at coordinate 67,703,783 of NC_067113.1, read as the reverse complement.
GTTATATGGAGCTGTTGATGAGGGGAAATGAGTTGCAGGTGTGCCTAACCAGCCGTCAGCCAGAAGCTACACCCTCAGCTTCCCACTGAAAGAGACTGAGGGAGAACTTAAAGAGAGGGGATGGTAGAGAAGAAGAGAACAAACAAAAAAACAAAATCAACCAAAGCATGGAACCTACACTGAGGAGACAGCTACTTCCACCTGATGGACAGGGAAAGTTAGGGTTGGAAATCATGAGATGCAATAAAGGGTACATACCTGTGAACCTGTTCTACACGAGGCAGTTGGGTGGACCAAGAGGCTGAGTCACATGAGGTGACACAACAAAGCCTGTTCCAGATCTTGGTTAGCCCTCTCTGTCTGGCCGCTGGTTGATCTGTGGGTGGTTTCCACATGAGAGGCTGACCAAAACACCTGACAGAAAACCTTCCAAACTTGACAAGCGAAATGGGAACCACAATGAGAAGTTACAAAATTTCTAAAGAATTTCTTATTGTTTTCTTTAAAAATCCAGATTACAATAGAGCTTCTTACTTTGGACTCTTATTTTGAAAGTAAACCCAAACAAACTAGGGATGTCCAATAATATCGGTGGGCCGATAGTGGCGTAACAATACATTATCGGTCAATATCGTTATCAGGTTTTTTTGCCTATCATGAAAACCGATAAAATAATGCCTGGATTTTGCTGGCATTTACCGGCGTGCAAATGATCATATCATCAAACTGCGTCCTAAAGCATGTAAACAACCGTGCCGCATGTCCAGTGTGCGGTGCCGGCATTTGGCTCGAAAAAAAAAAGACAGGACTACATTGCCAGTCGAGGTTGTCTACCAATGGAATGAGAGGAATGCTGCTTTTGCTCTCAACCAAACTAATATCACTAGCCAATGGGAAGTAAGTGGGGGCGGGTCTTAGAAAGACATTGAGATCCAACTGCTGGTAAGTCCGTTGTTGTCATGGTTACAGTGACAAAGTGATACCAAAATCTTTAACAAATCAGTGATCCAGACAATAAGCTGCATCACTGCCAAAATCTAATCACTTCCTGTGTCATTTCTGACCTTCCCTGAAAATTTTATCCAAATCCGTTGTTCCGTTTTTTAAATAATGTTGTGTACTGACAAATAGATGGAAGGACAAACATACGCCGATCGTCACATAACTCCACCGCATTCCTAGGCGGAGTGAAACTAAATAGCACTTTGTGTGGTTGGAAGAGTTGAACAGAGACCGCAAGCCCTTTGGTTTCTGGTGCAAAAAAACCTGAAGGAGCCAGGTGCTTGCTTCTGTACCGTGTGTTAAAAACAAAACAACTTATGCCTCAACTAGTGGCAAAAAAGTGTTGTCACGTCATGAGTCAGACCCATAGAGCAGCTGTCAGCTCTGAAACTCACAACTCATTTACCAGGAGCAACAGCCACCACTGAGGTACCAACATCTGACTGACCGGGTTTGTGTTTTAAAAAACACGTGTGTGCTCGTTCATTGCAGAACACGGCTTATCGTTCACCAGATCTCAGCCAGTTGTTAATCTGTGCTGAAGATAAAAATGCTTTGTCAAAACTGTCCATGTCAAATCAACATGCTGGTTCCATAAATACACAATATAGCACCAGCATTTAAGAAAAGTCTATGATATGATGAAGCCACTAGACCAGGGGTGTCAAACTCATTTTGGTCCAGGGGCCGCATACGGCCTAATTTGACCTCAGAGGGGCCGGACCAGTAAACTTATAGCATAATTACCGAGAAGTAACAGTAAGTCTAAGTTTTTCCGACGTTTTAGTGCAAAGGAGAACAAGTATATTAGAAAAATCATTATATGTAATCGACTGTCCTTTTAAAAATTATATTGGAAACAACCAGAGATTAAAGTAAGTGCAATTTCAACAACACTATGACTCAGTTTAACATTTAATTGTGTGCATTGTGCATTACAACTGATCAGTGATTGTACAATGGCACAACATATTTAGTCACAGGTATGTGTAACTTAGAAACATAGTCCTGGAATTAAAAAAAAAAATAATCAAACTTATTAAGATATAGAAATTTTTTGAAGTCCGTTTCCACATCTGGAAAGTAATTGTGAACACCTAAATTAACTCTGCACACCTTTAAATCTTAAGTAGCAGCTATTTTATACAGACAGTTAAGAAAGTAAAGTTGTCACCTGCCTTGTTTATGTATAAAATGGATATGTAAAATATACATTAAAAACTACAAACATAACATGGATGCATCCATTAGAAATAATATTCCACTCAACCAAACACTTTTGTAGTGAATCTGATGACCAACACTGAATTTCACAGTATTTACTACAGCAAGTTTTCATTTAGCAACTGTTTTTTTTCCAAGGGCAAAAATGTTTAAAGCAGTATTTTACAGGATTTATCTTGCTTCGGATTTGCTCCTGAAACTTGACATCTTTTAGTCTGCACTGTCAGGATTCCCCTCTCACCCCCACTCCCCCCTGACACCCCAAATACCCTTCCCTATCTGGTTCTTGTCTTTGGCTCTCTCTCCCTCTCCCCCTCTCTTCTTTCAGCAGGACTCTGAGTGGAGCAAAGTCACGGCTGGCTTCTGTTAGGCAATCAGCCACATCTCCGGAGTTTGAGCAGCTGTATTCCATTCCATTAATGACAGCTATGCAATAAAGACCGGCTGAACCTCCCACACCCTGCCAGATTGTTGTACTCGACTCATGCAGTCAGTAGCTCTCTAGCCTTTTGTGTACCGTAGAGAAAGTGGCTCACACTAACTCTGTTTCTCCTCCTTGCCTTGCCAGAACCGGCCGCCCAGAATCGCTCGCCAAACCCAGCTGAACCCACTTTGGACCTAGCTACCTCTCCAAGCCGCTGCCTGGACCCTTTTCCCCCTCCAAGACGTCTCCCCCCTCCAGCTCCTGCACGGTCGGTTCTGGACCCAAATTCCCCGGACCACCCTCCTCTGAGCCCCTGCCTGAATCCCTCACCCTCCTTCTGGCACCTCCAACCTCCCGACGCCCTCCCGGCCTGGTTCTGGAACCGAACCTTCCCCGGATCGCTCCTGCCTTGAGTTTCTCTCTACTGAAGCGAACTCCTCTTCCCCCTCCTCGGCTCTCCGCCGCCGGGGATCCCTATCTCCCCACTCCGCACTGTGCTCCCTCCGCCTCTTCGAGCTTCGACCACCGCCGATCCTCGGCCCAAGACTCTGCAACCCGAACTCCCTCCATTTTCCCCGACTCATCTCCCCCCCGGACAGTCTCCGACCACTTCCATCCACTTCCCTGTACAATAAAACAATCATCATCCTCATCCTTGCCTCGGTTGTGTGGTTCTCTGCTCGAGTCCTGTCTAGTTCTGTGACATGCACAAGTGCATCAGTATCAGGCATTATGTCCTGAGCAGCAGCCAACTTCAGCATGTCAGTTAAGTGCTTATGTGTGAGCTCAAAGTGCCATCTTAGATTGAATTCCTTAATTACAGCCACATTAGCTCCACAAATAAGACACACGGCTTTACCGGCAATGTCAACATACATAAACTCCGCCTCACATCGCTTTGAAAGGCTCTGTTTTCAGAATCAACTTTTCTTTTCGCCATTGTTAAGGACTAGCTTTGACGTTTCAATGGGGTTGCAGACAATAACAGACGCTTGACTTAAATGACGCGGAAATGTTCCCAGCTAACCTGTCATTCGGCAAGGCAGCTGTTGCGCTGCGTTATGGGATCTGTAGTTTGTGTGTTATCAGAGCTTCATATCGTCGGGCCATTAATAAAAATAATAATAAATCGATGTAAAATGATCTTGCGGGCCGGATATAATTGTATTACGGGCGGGACATGGCCCGCGGGCCTTGAGTTTGACACGTGCACTAGACAGAGGATTGAAATTTTTACCTCAACTTTTAGTTAGTAACACAATTAAACAATAATTACTGAATAATAATCAATAATAAGAATTAGGTACAGCCTACATTTTTTCATATATACAACTATTTATTAAGTACTTTTGTTGTGGAGATATTGTTGTAATTCAAATGTAAATTGTCCAGTTTTCTTCAAATTTGTCATGTTTGATAAGATCCATGGCCTGAACACATCTACATGTTAACACATTAATGCCAATGTTTGGTAACAAGACAGCTGTGCTTTTATCATCTTTACCAAGCAGATTAGAATATACTGTGAAGCTTCTGAATTTTTAGATCTCCAAAATCCTGATTTTTTTCACTCCATTAATAGAGATAAGAGCATCAGGGATGTGGTTCTCTGTTTTCTGTTTGAGCAGCAGAGATGTCTGAGCTCTGAATTATAGATGACCGGGGAAAGGAGAGGAGGCCAGGTGGAAGCAAGAGGAGCTGTAAGGGCAACTGTTCCTAGTACAACATGGAGACAGAACATAGTGAGTCTGCCCTAACAAACATGGCTGGCAGCTTTGTACCAGCTTCCTCGTACAGCCATGTCATACTGCACTGGTGCAACAAGACTCATACAGATTTAGAGATCACTGTCTTGGCAGTTCATGGCCAGCAGATTTATTTGAAGATTAACTTTTGAATTCCTGCATCACATCACTTCTATCCATTCTGCCCTCAGCTACTGAAGGAGGCGGTTGCACTTTTCTCCTCTCCGTCTCTATCTATATCTCTGTTCTTCCCCCATATCCTTGTGTACTCTGCTTGCTGCAACTTTTGTCTCGTCTCGTTTGTCCGCAGAAACAATAAGAACAAGCTACTCTCGTTAGTGTTATAATGGAAACAACTAATAAGATCTGTAAAGAAAAAGGAAAAAAGCTGAAGCAAGCAAAGGTTACTAACTTTAGTGCTAGCAGTACAGTTCAGAAAGTTAACAATGATATGGAAGAGGGGGACGGAGTCACAGTGGTCCTCATAGGTGCAAAAACTGACACAATACTGAAGGTAATTAATGACAGGTCTGAGTTCTTCTCTAAGCTGGATGGAATAATGATGGTCATTACTAAAATGAGGAAAGAGATATGGGACTGTACTAAAAGAGAATCACAAACCGCTAGCAACGGATATCAACAGTGGAAGGTGAGACGGCCACACTGAGAGCTAAAATGGTCAGTGGTTGGTCTAGCTTCAGTTTGTTCTTATCAGATTGCCTTAGTTCCTGTTCTGTTTGTTAGTGTTGTCCCTTGGCTTTTTGTAGTTTTGCCTGTTTTCTGTATGAAGTTTGCTTAGTCTCCATTTAGTCACTCCCTCTGTTGTCCAGTCTGAGTTTCTGTCTCCCTACTTATATTATTCTGCCTTATTTAGTCCTTGAAGTTGTTTTAGTTAAGTTTTGTCTAGTTAACCCTGCTGGTTTTCCCCGAGTTGTATTATGAAGCTTTGTTTAATACATTCCATTTGGCCTGTACCAGTTTGTCCTGTGTGTCTGCACCTGGGTTCTCTGACACAAAAATTTCGACAAATTATAGCAGAACGGATACCAGATGTAATACCAGAAATCATTGATAGGACCAGAATGGATTTATAACTGGAAGGCACAGTGTTAGAAGAGGACTAAATATTATTAATCCTGGTAAGGAAACTACAGATACAACTCTTGTATCATTAGATGCAAAAAAGGCATTTGATAGGGTCAAGTGACCGTATCTGTTTCAGGTTTTGGAAAATTTGGGTCTGGTGAGAGCTTTAGAAAGTGGATCCATCTGCTTTAGCAAAAGCCAACAACAGAAATCTTGACAAACATTTCACAACCTTTTAACATCAAAAGAGACTGTCATCAGGGTTGTCCATTGTCCCTGCTGTTGTTCACGTTAGCAAAGAACCTTTTGCAACTGCTCTATGATCACACACAAATAACAGTCAGACGGACTGAACATAAGCTGTCGCTCTATGTTGATGACAAAATGTCATGTTTATCACAAAATTAAGAAAATCAGTTCCAGCTCTACTACAGTAAATATAAATATTTGGTGATATTTCAGGCCTTGCAGTAAACAAAACCAAATCGGCAATACAAATTCTTCATGAAAAAGAAAGAACTTGAAAAGATTCAAGATCTGTATCTATCAAATTCTGACATTATGATGTCTTTTGAACAACTAAAGCAGAAGCTTATTCTGAAGAGAAAAACCTTTTTCTCAACTACTTCAACTTAGAAGCTTTGTGAAAGCAAATCAAAACAATATACTTACTAAACCCTCACAGTGAATTGTTGAAACATTGATAACAAAGGACAGTTTAAGAAAGGGCATCACGAGTGCCCAGATAGCTCAGGTGGCTGGACGGGCGACCCATAAATAGGGATATAGTCCCTGACACAGGAGTCATGGGTTTGAATCCAGCCCACTGCATGTCATTCCTCCACTCTTCTACCCACGTTTCCTGTTTCTCTCTCACTATCATATTAAAAAAAGACCCCAAAAAAAAAACACTTTATGAAAAAGAAAGAAAGGGTGTCATATTTGAGTTCTATAATATGCTCACATTTTGTTCATCTTGGAATGAAGACCTGGAAACCGACTAATTCATTATAACTGACTAATACAAGCATACGTAACTCCTGAAAAGCTAAATCAGTTCAATAAAAGCATACCAGATACATGCACTAAATGCACAGAGCTTGCTCTTGTGAGAAGATGATTTCAAGAATTTCATCGGATCCTATGTTGTTTCTATTTGGCCTATATACAAAAGAATGTAATTGTTATGAATACTGATGGAGCTCAAGTGCAGGAAACGACAGACACAGGTTCTTTTATGAATGGATTTAATGTTCTTATAATGAGAACTACAAGTCCCAAAATGGGGTGAGAACAGGAAGTAATTTGTAAACAAAGACAACGAAGGTAGCGCCAACTAGTGGGTTAGCGATCTATACACAATGCAAAACTCTTTCACTAGAAAGTCTCTCAATGCGAGAATAACAGCAAACACTAACTTGCCTGGCTTCAAATACTGTTTCTCAAAGTATCTCAGATTAAAGATGACAAATTTATCATTCACAGGAATATCTAACATTAACCATCTCTCACAGGTACTTAACACAGACTTCAATCGGTCTCCCTCAGTGGCTATTCACGGTTCTACAAAATTCCAATATGCTTCAACAGACAAACAGTCAGTCTTTCTCAGTACTTAACAAAAGAGGATCTGGGTGCTCGGACTGGGTTCCAGGGCTTGCTGGTAAGTTTCAATCGGCCGGCGGTTCGTGTGGTAGCCGGTGCTGGGTAACCATCTGAGTGTGGACCGGACGCCAGTACTGGAACGCCTCAGCTGAGCTTCCTCAATCGAACAACGAACGAAGTAAAACTGATGATCCGAAGTGCAGCGGAGACGGGAGCGGCTGATCCGGAGACTGAAGAGAGGAGCAGAGGAGGCATTAAGATTGAGTAGAATGAGTAGTGAAAAAAGTAGGTTGATGCTACGGGTACGGACCCGTACCCGTAGCATCTGTACTAGAGGTACGGACCCGTTAAGGTCACTGAAGAGCTGGCGCCAGTTAACTACTATTTGCTGCACATTACAGGCAGTTTATATGAATGGTAGTGTCTACAGATACGGACCCGTACCCGTAGCCTGTGGCCTACGGATACGGCACTTTCCCTTACCATAAATATTAATGAGACGTACATGAATATTAATTAGCCGGCTGATGAACGCGCTTTGTGATTGGCTGGTAATCCGACGTACATAAATATTAATGAGCCGGTTTGGTAATCCGAGTGATGAAGGCGCTTCCGTGATTCGAGGTGAATCTGCGTGCCGAGCCTGTCATGTCAGTCATCTGCTGTTCTCTTTTCTATCATGCATAATGTCTTATAAATATCATTATCTGACTTTTTCACGGACAGCGATTTGGGGTTTGAAATCAGCACTACTATTAAAAATAGCAAAACTTTTTATTCACGTGACCCTGTTCTAATAAAGCACAAACAGCAAACAAAACAAATGGCGGAACTAACAGCCAGCAAACTACAAGTATTTTTTTACCTTCAAAAGCAGCGACAGACTATTACATATTAGCAACCTGAACAAAACCCTGACGTATTTTCTACGTCTGTCAACACAGACACTGCACGTCAGTCACTTTAATGTTAGCGGACTCTGTTGAATGGCTCAGTTACATAACCACAAACAAATCTCACAATATCACAGTAAATCGAGTTTGTGTTTTTTTTTTAATTCATGCCGAATTAAAGAGCTGCTCCTCACCATTCACGAGTGTTTGTTTCATATTCGACATCCTTAACTTTATCTTGTAAATTAGCGTCCGAAATTAAATGGGAACATTTGAAATGGAGTTCGTCAGCCGCTTCCACCACTGAACGCGGTAAACTAATTAATAGGAACTGGACTTCAAACAATTTAGACACGGCGTCTAAAAGCGTAAAAACTGCAATGTCTAAAGTGTGAGAGGAAACGGTGTATTTTTGGTTAAATTATACAATGTTCGCCGTCAAAGTCATTCATATAGGTTGATGCTACGGGTACGGACCCGTACCCGTAGCATCTGTACTAGAGGTACGGACCCGTTAAGGTCACTGAAGAGCTGGCGCCAGTTAACTACTATTTGCTGCACATTACAGGCAGTTTATATGAATGACTTTGACGTCACACGTGAATGGTGAGGAGCAGCTCTTTAATTCGGCATGAATTAAAAAAAACCACAAACTCGATTTACTGTGATATTGTGAGATTTGTTTGTGGTTATGTAACTGAGCCATTCAACAGAGTCCGCTAACATTAAAGTGACTGACGTGCAGTGTCTGTGTTGACAGACGTAGAAAATACGTCAAGGTTTTGTTCAGGTTGCTAATATGTAATAGTCTGTCGCTGCTTTTGAGTGTAAAAAATACTTGTAGTTTGCTGGCTGATAGTTCCGCCATTTGTTTTGTTTGCTGTTTGTGCTTTATTAGAACAGGGTCACGTGAATAAAAAGTTTTGCTATTTTTAATAGTAGTGCTGATTTCAAACCCCAAATCGCTGTCCGTGAAAAAGTCAGATAATGATATTTATAAGACATTATGCATGATAGAAAAGAGAACAGCAGATGACTGACATGACAGGCTCGGCACGCAGATTCACCTCGAATCACGGAAGCGCCTTCATCACTCGGATTACCAAACCGGCTCATTAATATTTATGTACGTCGGATTACCAGCCAATCACAAAGCGCGTTCATCAGCCGGCTAATTAATATTCATGTTTGTCTCATTAATATTTATGGTAAGGGAAAGCGCCGTATCCGTAGGCCACAGGCTACGGGTACGGGTCCGTATCTGTAGACACTACCAAAAAGGTAATCAAATGAGTGATTACAGGAACGATGGTGGCTATCGCTTTACTACAATCCGGCACAGAGAAGTGAGCAGCGTCTGCTTATAAAGGAGGTGGTGAAGATCTGCTGAACATCTCCAGCTGCACCCCACGCCCACTGATCTTGATTGCGGATCGAGAACACCTGTTGCCACTCCTGCCTGCCGAGCCAAGCCTAATTAAAAGGGAGAGAAAACAAACACATACAAAACAAAAACCACAAAACACTGCTTAACTAGCACCAGCTGCCACTGGCCTGACAGTAATTATAATATAAATGAACAAATGATAATGAACCTCAACTTTTTAAATGCCAAATAGGTAACTGCTCTTTTGGAAAAGCCTCATGGATCATCTATTGCACAATGTCATGAACAAATGACGTCAAGCCTTCCCCTGGACAGAAAGATAAGAAACAGACAAGCATGAGGAAGTCTGGGGACTCTTTATAAATTATTGTAAATTATTAGCTGTTGGTTGAAGGGACCAGTTTGTTGTTTGTTTAAGTGTTTGGTCTTTTGTTGTTGTTTTTTCTCATGATGTATATTTTGAAAAAACATTTTGAAAAATCAAAGCTTAGTTCTGTACCAAAGCAGTGAGCAGCTGACGATCCTCTGGAGGACTCTCCTGTCCACTGTTGAGCAGCTGGAGAACACCAGCATGCTCTCAACAGAGCAGCAAGAACACTGCAGGTTGTTTTATCTGAGGATCCTCAGGAAGTGGAGTCACTGCTGTACCTTCTTCACTGCTGCTGTGGTGTTGGTAGGGCAGGAGAGATCTTCATCATTGTGTGTACCCAGGAACCTGAGAGCAGGGACCCTTTCCACACAGTTTCTGTAGATGGTTGGTGGATCAAGGTCTGCTCCACTGTTATTCAAAAATCTATAAGTTTTTGTGAGTTCAGAAACAGTCAGAGCTGAGTGTGACTGTGGAGGAGAGGTGTTTATTCATTCTGACTGTCTGGGGCTGGGAGGTTAGAAAGTCCTTGATCCGGTGGAGGTGGACTGTGAAAGTAATAGGTCACTGAGTTTAGTGACCAGTCTGCTGGGGATGACAGTGTTGGAGGCAGAACTGAAGCCTATGAGAAACATCCTGACATAGCTCCCCTGGTGTTTAAGGTGGATCAGTACAGTGTGAAAAGCATCCTCTGTAGACCTGCTGGCTCTGTAGGAAAACTGTTGCGGGTCGAAGGTGGGTCTGAGGCTGGCTTTGATGTGCTGATATATTATGATATCCATCAATCATCTATACACCACTTAATTGTAATTCTCAGCTGAAGTCTGTCCCAGCTGATTTGGGGGCAAAGGTGGGGGACATCCTGGACAGGTCAAAAGTCCATCCCTACATATAGAGCCAAACAATCACACTCACATTCACACCTACAGACAATTTAGAATCACCAATTAACCTCAGCATGTTTTTGGACTGTGGGGGGAAGCTGGAGAACCTGGAGAAAAGCCAGGCAAACACAGGGAGAACATGTAAACTCTACACAGAAAGCTCCCAGGCCCAAGCTGGGACATGAACCGGAGATCTTCTAGCTGTGAAGCAACAGTGCTAACCTCCGAGCTACTAAATAAACAGCTTCAAACAATGAATACTGTAGGTGGTTCAATTCACTGGAAAGAGAGGTGTAGTTTAACTTGTTTTGTGAATTTGGCTCTGTATGCTAAAAATGCAAAGCCTTGAAGATGGGGTATGAAGCCTATACTGAATAGTAAATTTAGTAGAATGGGTATATCAAAATTAAAATACTACAGACCTTTGAATACCGAAGTTTGAATACTGATCCCATACCCATCCATTCTTCTAGTATTTTATCATGACAAATCTAACAGTGGACAGGGGTCAGCATGACCGCCCTGACTGGTTTGCAGCTGTGCAGCCCCATATACAACAAACTGTGATGCTCTGTGCATTCTGACACCTTTCTATCAGAACCAGCTTTAACTTCTTCAGCAATTTGAGCCTCAGTAGTTTGTCTGTTCAGACCACACGTGCCAGCCTTCAGTCTCCACGTATATCAGTGAACCTTGGTCGCCCATGACCCTGTTGCCGATTCACCACTGTTCCTTCCTTGGACCACTTTTGATAGATCCTGACCACTGCAGCCCAGAGACACTCCAAAAGCTGCAGTTCTGGAGATGCTCTGACCCAGTCATATAGCCATCATAATTTGGTACTCATCAAACTGGCTTACATCCTTGTGCTTGGCCTTTTTTCCTGCTTCTAACATCAACTTTCAGGACAAAATGTTCACTTTCTGCCTAATACAGTGCTGTGAATAAGTATTTGCCTCCTTCCTGATTTCTTTGTTTTTTGTGTATTTATCACTCGCAAAGGTTTCAAAAATCCAAACCTATCTGGCCCTATGTGAAAAAGTAATTGCCCCCCTTGTTAAATCACAAAGTAACTGTGACTAACCACAGTTTTGGGAAAGCTGAGTTCAATTCCACAGGCCACACCCAAACCTGATTGCCACCACCTTTGTTGAATCAAGAAATCATTTAAATAGAATCGGTTAGACAAAGTGAAGTAGACTATAAAATCTCAAGAACAAACGCATCATGCCACGCAGAGCTGGCTAGCCCAATAGGTAATATAGGCAAACGCTAAGGGCGCCGTGGCCTCCGGGGGGCGCCACAAAATTACGGGGGAAAAAAATCCATCCATCCATTTATCCATTTTCTCCTAACCGCTACTTCTTTATACCTTCAATATTATTAAAACTAGTTAGTAGTTATTAATCTTAACTCTTAAAATAGAAAGGCTGACATAGATTCAAATATTTAGTAATGCCCCCCTCCCACAAACCCCCCTCCTCCGCTAGCTGATGGTACCTGCTCGCTCTCTGTGTGGGGGGAGGGGCGGATTTATTGACGTGACCCCAAAGTTTGTAAATATGTCGAAACGACCAAAGCTGTCCGGAGCACAAGGAAGAAAAAAAGAAAAGAAGAGGAGGAAAAACGGGAGAAAGAAAGAGGTAAAGTAAAGATACAGTGATGACATGAAGCAGCCGTCAGGTGTACTGCCTCAGGTGTTCTGCAGTCTACTGTTAAATTGATAACTTGCTTCTGAGCGATTAGCCACAGTTGCTAACAACTGCTAATCACTTTCATATTTGTGTATCTGGACTGCATGGAAGGGTCTTTACTGTTCTGGATCATTGGTAAAGGTTAAACCTTCTCAGTAGGTTCTACATGAGCCTGACCTACAGTTTATTATTTGTTTTATTTACATCTGGCTCGCTCACGTTTCTCCTGCTTTTAATAGTCATCAAGATGCTAGTCCCTTTAACCCCTTTATATATCAGCTTTAACCCTAGTTGTTTATTCTGTTACAGTTCATATTGTCTAAAGCATGTTATTTATTTTAAACTTTATGTCAGTGAGTTTTAAACTGCAGTTTAGTGCTTCTTTCAATCTGCTACTCAACATTTCACTGTAACAGCAATAAAGTTGTATCTCATCTAATATGCATATAGTAGAAAAAATACATTGTATATTAAACATACATAATTGACAACATGTATCTATTAGGTTTTTCATTTAATTTCCTAGGAGTTATCATTTTTAAATAATAGCTGTAACGCTGCTGTTTTCTCTTTAGGTGGACTTTTGAGATATCTCAGTTCAGCCTCTGCAAATGTTGGGCCATCATCAGGTACAACTTTTTTATTTTTTTAAGATTTATTTAACGAGGTAAAAATGCTTGAGAACAACAACTCATTTTCAAACAACTTCAGCAGCCTCAAGCCCTCCTTCTGTCCCGTCAACCTCAGAAGAGCCAAGGGATGCAGCATCAGGAACAAAGGCTGCACCATTGGACCCTGCTGACTGGCCAGTTACTCTAACTGATCAGATAAGGAAAAAAATCTAGGAAAGTACAGTTCTAGCAAGAGAGGGAAGGTTGAGCAGGTGGTGGCACTGGCATCACGCTAGTGGATGCAGTAATAATCACCACTAGGTCTATATGCCTTTTTTGTACATAGTTTTACATATAGTTGTATAGTTATTTTATTTAGTTTTTGTATATAGTTATTGCACAGTGTAAATGTAGCTTATGTTTAGAGTTATTGTGGGCAAACTGTGGTTATTTAAGTTCTTTGATGTTGATTGTTGTACTTATAATTTATTGCTATTATTATTTATTCACTTATTTACAGGATCTTTATTTTGTCGTAAGGTATTTATATTTTATTTCAGATTCATTTTATAACTTGCTTCTGAGTGATTTATTTGGAATTTGTTAAGCAAATAAATTGGGTGACATCTTGTAAATTAAAGACAATGGTATTCGATTTCTTTTGTAAACATATAAATCGCCGATGGGGGGCGCCATCTAAAATCTCGCCGAGGGCGCCACATTGGGTAGAGCCGGCTCTGATGCCACGGTCCAAAGAAATTCAAGAAGAAATGAGAAAAAAAGTCTATCAGTCCGGAAAAGGTTACAAAGCCATTTCCAAGGTTGTGGGACTCCAGCGAACCAGAGCCATTATCCACAAATGGAGAAAACTGGGAACAGTGGCAAACCTAAGATTACAACTAAGATTACTCCAAGAGTGCGACTACGGCTCATCCAGGAGGTCACAAAAGAACTTAGAAAAACATCCAAAGAACTGCAGGTCTCGCTGGCCTCAGTTAAGGTCAGTGTTCACGACCACTATAAGAAAGACAGTGGCCAAAAATGGCATCCATGGAAGAGTTCCCAGGTGAAAACCAGTGCTGTCACAAAAGAACAAAGGCTCGTCTCACATTTGCCAAAAAACATCTTGATGATCCTCAAGACTTTTGGAGAAACATTCTGTGGACTGATGAGTCAAAAATTGAACTTTTTGGAAGGTGTGCAGCCAGTTACATCTGGCGTAAAAATGGCACAGCATTTGATAAAAAGAACATGATGGCAACAGTAAAGCATGGTGGTGGCAGTGTGATGGTCTGGGGCTGCTTTGCTGCCTCAGGACCAGGACAACTTGCTGTGATTGACGGAAAAATTAATTCTGCAGCAGGACAACTATCCGAAACACACCAGCAAGTCCACCTCTGAATGGCTAAAAAAAATTTTAAAAATTAAGGTTTTGGAGTGGCCAAGTCAAAGTCCGGATTTAAATCCAATTGAGATGCTGTGGTGTGCCCTTAAACGGGCAGTTCACGCTAGAAAACCCTCCAATATGGTAGAGTTGAAACAATTCTGCAAAGAATAGTGGGCCAAAAATCCTCCACAGCTGCTCGTCAACCCGTTTGTTGGTCCACTCACCAACAGGTTTGGTTACCACATCCCCATGTTTGCTGGTTTCATCATCATGTTTGTATCTACCATCATGTTTGCGTTTTCAGGAACCTACGCTCTGCTGTTCTTCACTCGGTCTCTGCAGGGAATCAGCTCGTCCTTCTCCTCAGTGGCAGGTCTGAGGATGTTGGCCAGTGTTTACACCGACGACAAGGAAAGAGGCATCGCAATGGGCGTGGCTCTGGGAGGACTGGCTATGGGAGTCCTGATCAAAGCTCCGTTCGGCAGCGTGATGTACGACTTCGTGGGGAAGATCGCCCCTTCCTGATCCTTGCCTTTCTGGCCGTGTTTGACGGAGCGTTGCAGCTTTGCATCCTGCAGCCTTCGAAGATCTCTCTTTCCTTTTGGCAAAAGGAACACACGGCAGACTGAAAACAGCTGCCTTAGCAAAAAACAAACAAACTCTTGATTTCAGTTATTGCTGCCAAAGGTGGCACAACTCGCTATTAGGTTCAGGGGGCAATTACTTTTTCACATAGGGCCAGATAGGTTTGGATTTTTTTTTTTTGCCTTAATAAATTGAATCATCATTTAGAAACTGCATTTTGTATTTCCTTGGGTTGTCTGTGTGTGATATTAAAATTGGTTTGATGACCTGAAACCTTTGCGAGTGATAAATATGCAAAAAAACACAGAAATCAGGAAGGGGGCAAATACTTTTTCATGGCACTGTATATTCAACCCACTAACAGATTGCTTGATGAAGAGATAATCGGTGTTATTCACTTCACTTGACAGTGGTCAGAATATTACCTGATAGGTGTCCATATCCATACGTTTAATTGAACTGTCAAAATATTGATTCAGAGAAATTATGTGTTCACAGAATAAGTTGGACTTGATGTAAATGATGTATTTTGAACATTGACAAAGGTTAAATGGAAATAAAAAGAGAAAATAGCAAATATTTAAAAATCTGTCCAGTGCTATTCCCCAAAATATTACACAGAGTAGTAAAGTAAGGAACTGACCAAAAATGTTTAGGGTTAGCTGCCTACTTCATGGTAGGCACTATTCACTGGAAGAAATCCTGATATGTTAATACGTCAGGGAGCAGAGGCCTCGTTTATAAAACATTGCGTAGGATCCATACTAAAGTTTGCGTACGCCGAAAATACGAAAAGGGCGTATGCCCTTCGCCCCTGATTTATAAAACTTTGCGTAAGCACAGCTGCACGCAATTTCTTGATAAATCAGACACCAGCTGGAAGATTGCACAGGTGGATCCACCTCACATTCCGCCCACAACACATCCACATTTTACCATGAATGGTCAATGCAAAGTAACTCATGAATGTATCTGTATATAAATAAGCTGCTGATCCACGGCATTTCACGCAGCGCCGGCCTGCAGTCTTTTCACTGCTGTGCGTCAGGATGAATGAATCATGTGTTGACCCTGGCCACCCTGCCACTAAATTTGCTATGATCATGTCCGATGTACAAATAATTTGTAAACTGATTGAATGTACATTTTTTTCGGTTCACATAGACAAATTCATTTTCACTCGGGGGTTGTGGTGTAAAGCATGTGTGCCTTCGTGCCTGTACAGGGCTGATTAATGGTTGGACGCTCATCCCATTCGGCCGCATATGGATAAGTAAACAAAATTCTTTACTTTTTTTTTTTTTTTTTTTTTTTTGCCTTTTTACTGTGATAGTTGCAGTGAAGAGTGACAGGAAATGGGGAGAAGACATGCATAAAAGTGCCGCGGGCAGGAATCGAAGCCGGGCCACTGCGTCAGAGACCACCCCTGCAAATGGGTCTTCTGCTTTCCCCGATGAGCCATACGGGCCCCGGGTGATTAGTAAGCAAAATTATTTAATAAATATCACCGCACCGGCCCCAGATACCGGCCCTTCGGTTAAGTGACCGAATGAAATAACGTTCAATCCGCCCCTGTTAATATATGAACATAGTTCTGCAAATACAGTCATCGGCCGAATGACGCACTACAGGAACATCTACAACAATGAGGGTTTATGATTATCCGGCTCTACAAGTCTAATATGTGATAACAATAAAGGTTTGAGATCAATCTGGTTTCAATTCGCCACTTCATCCTCCGGCACTGCCGTTCCCTCTGTCTCCAAAATGTGCTTAAGCAAGCATCAAAGTTGGCGCATTCTCACACCAAGTTTTTTTTAGAAATCACAACGAACACAGCGTACGCCAATTTCTACGCAAAGTTTGTGATTTACGCCCTGTTTTGTGCGTAAGGAAGCATCAAGAATTAAGGCTGGCGCACCGGTGCGCACATTGTCACGCCAAGTTTGTTTTTATAAATCACAACCTTTGCGTAGAAAGTGGCATATGCCACTTTCTAGCCTTGTTTTGTGCGTACGCAAGCTTTATAAATGAGGCCCCAGTACTTTATTTTTGATCATATTTGCACAATTATTAATCTGTTCTGAGACAATGTAGTAATCACATGACATCAAGTTTCACCATACTAATATCATGTACCCGTGGCCAAAGATGCAGTATTTTCCATCAGATTGGCAATGTGCATGCAGCAGTGGGTTAGTTGTACAGCTGCAGTGTTTTCTCATGCAGCCTAAAAGCAGTATGTCTGTGCTAGAATGGAATCATTTAGAGACCTGTTTAATGAGACACTGTAGACAGCAGGCCTCATGAGGAGGACAGCCTCTCCAGTTTCCATGTCACTGTGCATTAAAAATACTACTCATTAACCCCCACAACTAGCTTCCTACAAGATGAATAAGGAATAGAACGGACTATGGAAATGCTAACAAACATTGTTTGCTTTAATAGGTGTTGAGATGTTTATTTCATAGCTATTATTTCAAACATTAAGTGTAAGGAAGACTCTGTTAATTATAGTAAGCTTCTATATAATTTGGTGTCGAGCAGTAACCCCCAAAACATAAGTGATTAAGAAGAAAAGATCCTCCTTCAGTTTTCCCTTGTGATCTTTGGTTAGCCTTTGTCAAGCCGCCTTTTTTCATTCTAATCAGGTAATCAGTCACTGAAGCATTACTGGCATTAACATTGGCGCCTATGTTTCCATTTGCATCCCCAGGTAAACAAAAGCTGCCTGTTTAATTCATGAGACACAGTGTTGCCTTCACAATCATTCTTAACCAAGTTATCCAAGCCACTCCTTGATACAGAGGAATCATTACCATTGCATTAAGTGATGTCTTTTTTTGACTACTATCCGAGGGAGGATAACTGTCAAAGCAACCTCATCTTCTTTGATTAGTCTAATCCTTTAATCGTCATTATCTTGTGTTTAGACATTGCTAGTATACTGACATACTGTTAATGTGATCATTGCAGGTGAGAAATGTGAATAACTTCAGCCTCAGGCAGATGGCTGCTTTGTATGAATAGTTTCTGCACAGATGAACATGGTGAAAGTATGCAGATATTCCTGTCCACTGTTTTTCTATGATTGGACTATGGATGTTTTCTGTTAGCCTTTAGCTCATAACCGAAAGAATAAACCAATGTCGTTTCCACAGAAAAAGAGCATATTTTTACTACATGTTGCACTCACAGTTTAGTATTCCCCATCCAGATGGGACTCCGCTGATACAACAATGTTGAAGTTTAGACTAACATTCTACACTGTTCTTTGTTTCGGTATAGAGACTGACCAATATGCTTGTTATGATACTGATGAAGATTAGTAATAAAGGGGTCCAAAAATCTATATATGGATTTGACATACACTATCAGTCAAAAGTTTTTTTTTACACACCTTCTCATTTAATTGTTTTTTCTTCATTTTTATTACTATTTACATTGTAGATTCTCACTGAAGGCGTCAGTACTATGAATGAACACATATGGAATTATAGAGTAAAGAAAAAAGTATGGAAAAAAAAGTGAAAACATGTTTTATGTTTTAGATTCTTTTAAATAGCCACCCTTTGCTTTGATTACGACTTTATAAACTCTTGGCATTCTCTGGATGAGCTTCATGAGGTAGAACCTGAAATGGTTTTCCAGCAGTCTTGAAGGAGTTCCAGAGATGCTGAGCACTTGTTGGTCCTTTTTCCTTCACTCTGTGGTCCATCTCATCCCAAACCATCTGGATTGAGTTTAGGTCAGGTGACTGTGGAGGCCAGGTCATGTGATGCAGCACTCCATCATCTCCTGCTTGGTCAGATAGTCCTTCCACAGGCTAGAGGTGTGCTTGGGGTCATTGTCCTGTTGAAAATAAATGATGGTCCAACTAAATTCTCAATCTTGGTTTACTGATGTGATGTCATGTCGCTCCAGGATGCTGTGGTAGCCATGCTGATTCAGTGTGTCTTCAGTTTGGAATATAATCCCCAACAGTGCCACCAGTAAAGCACCCCCACACCATCTCCTCCTCCTCCATGCTTCATGGTGGGAACCATGCATGTAGAGACATGTTGGGTGGAACCACAGCTCTCAAATTTGGACTCATCAAACCAAAGCACACATTTCCACTGGTCTAGTGTCCATTCCTGGTGTTTTTTGGTCCAAACAAATCTCCTCTGCTTGTTGTTTTTTCCTTAGTAGTGGTTTCTTAGCAGCTCTTTGACCATAAAGGCCTGATTGGTCAGTCTCCTCTGAACAGTTGATGTAGAGATGTGTCTGCTGCTAGAACTCTGTGTGGCATTTATCTGGGCTCTAATCTGAGCTTCTGTTAACTTTCCATTTCTGAGGCTGGAGACTCGGATGAACTTCTCCTCAGCAGCAGAGGAGACTCTTGGTCTTCCTTTCCTGGGGCAGTCCTCATGTGAGCCAATTTCATTGTAGCGCTTGATGGATTTTGTGACTGCACTTGGAGATACAAAGTTCTGGCAGTTTTCTGGACTGATTGACCTTCAGTTCTTAGAGTAATGATGGTCTGTCGTTTCTCTTTACTTAGCTGATTGGTTCTTGCCATAATATGGATTCGAACAGTTGTCAAATAGAGCTGTCAACTCTGTATCAACCTGACTTCTGCACAACACAACTGATGGTCCCAACCCCATTAAGAAGGGAAGAAATTCCATAAATGGACCTTGACAAGGCACACCTGTGAAGTGAAAACCATTTCAGGTTCTACCTCATGAAGCTCATCCAGAGAATGCCAAGAGTGTGTAAAGCAGGAATCAGAGCAAAGGGTGGCTGTTTAGAAGAATCTAAAATATAAAACATGTTTAGAGTTATTTCACAATTGTTTGTTTGCTACACAATTCCATATATCACAAGTTTGATGTCTTCCGTGTAGAAAGTATTAAAAGTCAAGAGAAAACACTGAGAATGAGAAGGTGTCACACTCACTTCCAAACTTCTACATTCTCACTGAAGCAAAATCATTGCTTAAGACAGCATTTACGTCCAGATTATTTTAGTAATGATGGTACTTTTAGGTGGGTGGTTGGGTAGAGCAAGTGATGAGCAAAATGTAAAGATAAACCAACAGAAATACGACTGGGCATGTGTTTGTCACTGTGAATAGACACTTAAATCAGAAAAGAGTAGAAGCTGTGGAGGTCACCTGTTTTCCTCTCAGCTATGTTATGGTACAACTATGTGCTGCCACCAAGTGGTATACACAAGATTACCCACAATGCAATGTGCTAAAATAATGTTAAGTGCTCAATGTCTGCACACTGCACTCTGTGTACAAAGATCAAGCTCTGTGTCTTCCTGCTCAGATAACGTATATAAACACAGACATCCTGATGCAGATGCATATTCTGATGTAAGGTGCTATGATCTGTGCAGTGCAGCTTGCTTTATCAGAAGGATGTACTCCAGTGAGGCTTTGTGTCACTAACAAAATATGTGTAGCTCCATGGGTGCCAACATCTGTACCAGCTGATAAAACAAAAGAGGGATATACGATAGTGTTTGTGCTGTGGCAGTCCTGATGTAGGTGTGTATCCCTGAGGCTAAAATCCACAGTACACAATCATTTCAGATGAGATGGACAGCAGAGTGAAGGTAAAAGGGCTAACAAGTGCTCAGCATCTCTGGAACTCATTCAAGACTGTTAGAAAACCATTTCAGGTTCTACTTCATGAAGCTCATCCAGAGAATACCAAGAGTGTGTAAAGCAGTTACCAAAGCATCCATCCATTCATTCTCTATTCACCGAGGCTTTATCCTCACTAGGGTCACGGGGGGTGCTGGAGCCTATCTCAGCTGACTCGGGCGAAGGCAGGGGACACCCTGGACAGGTTGCCAGTCTGTCACAGGGCTACATATACAGACAAACAATGAAACTCACATTCACACCTACGGACAATTTAGAGTCATCAATTAACCTCAGCATGTTTTTGGACTGTGGGAGGAAGCCGGAGTACCCGGAGAAAACCCACACATGCACAGGGAGAACATGCAAACTCCACGCAGAAAGATCCCAGGCCCAGGCCGGGATTTGAACCGGGGATCTTCTTTCTGCAAGGCGAAAGTGCTAACCACTACTCCACTGGGCAACCCATCACCAGTGCAAAGGGTGGCTATTTTCAAGAATCTAAAATATAAAACATGTTTTGACTTATTTCACACTTTTTTCTTTACTACATAATTCCATATGTATTCATTCTTAGATTTGATGCCTTCAGTGAGAATCTACAATGGAAATAGTTTTAAAAATAAAGAAAAACCATTCAATGAGAAGGTGTGTCCAAACTTTAGACTGGCAGTGCATCTGTACATATATACACTACCATTCAAATGTTTGGGGTCATTTAGAAATGTTCTTTGTTTTGAAAGAAAATATATTTTTTTAAAATGACGATAACATTAAATGAATCATAAATCCAGTAGACATTTTTAATGTGGTAAATGACTGTTCTAGCTGGAAATGGCTGATTTTTAATGGAATGTCTACATAAACAATCGCCATTCTGGTGTTCTAATGCTACATTGTGATAGCTAATAGCGTTGAAAGGCTAATTGATGATTAGAAAATCCTTGTGAAATTATGTTAGCACATGAATAAAAGTGTGAATTTTCGTGGAAAACATGTAGATGTCTGGGTGACCCCAACCTTTTGAACGGTAGCACAAATATACAGTGGCGGCTGGTGGTGAAATTTGTTGGGTGGGCTAACAAATGCATAATACCAATGAAATGGTTAACACAGCTGCAAAAGCATCATCACCTATGATACACACAGTTACATCAATTACAGGTACACTATACTTTTTTAGTGCTCTACATCAACACTCTCTCTCACTCACTCACTCACTCTCTCTCTCTCTCTCTCTCACACACACACACACACACACACACACACACACACACACACACACACACACACACACACACCACTACAAAGCGTGTTCCAAATGCAACGACTGCCCACAGATAGCCTGCTGCAACTGTCTTATTACAACTGTTTGGCGACATGTAGTGCAAAACACGCCTTCAGTACAACAGATGACCTCAGCAAAAACAAGGTGTCACAGTCCTTTAACAGGTCAACATGGGCCTACCTTATTTGAAAAGAAGCTCATGTGATCCCAGTCTCTTAATTTCCAGCTTTTCCTCCAAAGACATTGAGGAAAATGGACATGAAGCAAATAATCCACCTCGTTCATGCTAACGCCCGCCATAGCTTAGCCTTTTCTCACTGTGTCACAGTCCTGTGGGCTGATCATAGACTGTATATAAAGATGGACATAGCATCTGGCTCCAAAAATGAAGCCCACCCGGAAGTGTCAAAAACTTACAATATCACGCCGTCCGCTAGGGTTGGCTCCAAAAAGCTTTTGCTCCATAGACCCCATTTCATTTTTGGAAAAAATAAAATTTGATAGACTGATGTTCTACAGCTCAGGATTTTTTCCCATTAGTTTTCATGGTCAAAATGAGAGATCAGGTGGCCGATCGTAAAATAAATCAATACTGAATTTTAAATAAATCGTTAAAGTTGGCGGAGCCAGGGGGCGTGGCTATACTTGATTGGCAGTCCCACTAACTGGTCCTGCCCCGAGTTGCTCTCCGGTCCAGCCTGTTTGATGACGCTTTTTACTTCACTGGCTCCAAAAAATCCAAAATGGCGACCAGGAAGTAGCAAAATCCGGCCTTCATTTTCTCGACGTTGAAACCAACGGGTGACGTCACGGTTAGTTAACGCCTGGGGCTGACCGAAGTTAGCCCAAATGATCAGTAAATCACGGGGCGGGACATGACACCTGTCAATCACTTACAAGAACAAAATGAATGAAAGCGGACTGTATCTGCTGGGGCTGTAAAAAATAAGCCCATTTAGAGATATTCTATGTTTTTCTTTTGACTGATTGGTGCTGTTGCTACCTTTGGTTTCACCTAAACTTAAAACAATCTGTTGTAATTTATTTAAAAAATAATTTTCTCATCTTTTTTGTGTTTGCTAGGGAGGGCTTAGCCCTGTTAGCCCATTTATACCAGCCGTCCCTGCAAATAAACATATACACATAGCAGGATAGCAGATAGAGAACACAAAATCAATACAAACAGTACAGGGAACATTTAGCCATATTTGGAGTCCATCAGTTCAGTATCAGACAGCCAATCAACAACACTCTGTGCTGTGCAGACTTCCTGTTTATTAGACCGAGGATTTTCAACACAGTTTATATAAATTTCATAAAATCACCGTATCCAGTTCATCATTTATCAACAATCTATTTATGCCATTTGGGCTTCCAGATAGCTCAACTGGTCGAGCAGGTGATGACCCTAAACAGGGGCCAGATTCCCCTGTGCAGCTGCCTGGGTTTGATTCCAGCTCAGAGCCATATGCTGCAGGTCTTCCCCTCAGTCTTCTCCCTGCTTTCCTGTCTGCCTCTCAACTTAACCTGCCAAATAAAGCCAAAAAACTTACAAATCTTCATGAATTTCATAAAAATTGTCCAATGAATTGTTAACAGAAGTCATAGCAAACCATTCCTCATCGAGCCACACATTTTAATATATAATTTGTTTGGATTTTCTTTGCTTACACAGCAATAAGCCCCAAAGAATAATAATAAGCAAACGTCAACACTTGATGCAGTGAACTGAAAACTGAATAAAACACATCAACGGACAGTAAAGCTCTCTGTGGAAAATATACTGATACTCTACAGATATGTAACAACAACCTAACAGTTATTAAATCCATACTAGGATGAGACTGGAGTTCACATTGAATTAGTCTCGAGGCTGCCTCGTCAATCATTCCAGACCAGACTGTCAATCAAGCAGCCCTCAAACATCAATAACTTTTTGACTTTATATTGAATAACTATAGAATTGTTTTCAAATGGACCACCAGATCTCTGGTTTTAGCTAGGAAAACCACCCCCCAAAAAATTAAAAATCCTAATCACCTGTGGAAAAAAATGCATTTCCTTGAACTCTCATAAAATGTGTTTTGAATTTGTATCTATCAGATCCAGAGCTTTTTGGAGCCAGCCCCTGATGGTACTCACGGTATTGCAGATTTTGACACTTCTGAGTTGGCTAACATTTTCAGGGCTGGTTGCTACTTCCATCTTTCCTTTACAGTCAGTGCATTGGAGTGAACAGAGAATACACGACTTGTATCTAACTTAGTATCTAACTCAGGTTTTCTGCAACATTAGTGAGGTATCTCACCAGTCGGTGGTGTCATACTAAGACAAAAGCTGAAAGAGAACAGGGGGTCACCGAGGCAGAAACTGTTATTGCTGGATTTATGTGAAATTACTCATACAAAACAGATTTTCTTCAAGAAAATATTCATATTGGATTCGATTAAAACACCTTTTAGTCTGTAAATTGTAACTGATGTCACATATCAAATGGACCGACATCACCCATTGGGATATTCACAGCATGGCAATACAAGTTATGCTAAGAACTGATCTAAAACGTATTGATTTGTGGCATATTAACATTACAATCAATATTCATTCAAGTCCAAAATGTCAGGGTGAAAGACAGAAAGTAGCATCATAAATAAAGCTAGAGTTTAGGGATGTAGTGCACTGACATGAACACAGAGCAGACAATCAAGATATTTACCACATTTGTGAATATTAATGTACAACATGAGGACATTTCTCCATACAAATGACATTAGCAGCCACTTTCAAGCCACTTAAAGATACTTTGAAATGATTTTATTTGAATTACTATACAACATAGTTTGGATATATTAAGCTGAGATTCCATCTGAATTCTAAACATTTAAATGCACACATTTAATTCATAAAAATCAAATGATTTTTCAAAAAAGCATAACTAATTCTTAAAGCATCCCTGTTAAATTCTTACAAAGCATTAACAGTGAAGACTGAATCACACAACTTGCAAATATAAAAATGTCACACTAAAACATTGTTTTTCTGTAAACACTCAGAATCAAAATGGCACATTTTTGATGAGTTCTAATTTTAATTGATGTCATACAAAAAGAAACAGTAACAAAAAGTGAAATATGCTTTGTGGGAACTCGTTCCTTCATGCGCGCTGTATCTCACCATCACAAACAGTAGATGGAGACATTTGATTCAGTTAAAGCTCCAACCAGAGGACACGAACAAAAGCAGAACACATCCTACATTCCTCTGCTACTAATACGACACTGCATTACTTAAACGTTTGGCACTCCTGAAATCATAATGCTTCTAGTCATATTTTCATGATGTTTTTAGATTTTTGACAAACAGCTCTGTTTTTCTGTTTGTTCTCATTGGTAAACACTTTTAACACTGTAAACCATGTTACTGGCCCCTGTAATTCATTCATAACTAATGAAAACAAAAAATGTACTCACTTTGTTGAAATCCTTAAGAATATACTGTACATACCTTTTAACTTGTTTTGCTGTTAGGTTTTATGAGACCTCTTATTGCAGATATCTGCAGTTTAGTTTCAAAAATTTCATTCAGAAATATCAATTTAAATAATAACTTGAAACGTCTCTATGAATGTGTCTAATTAAATATCACTACTAAAAGCTCAGAGGTCAGAAGGACATCTTAGTCTGAGTTATGATGACTGACAAGTAAAAATAGGATTTCTTGACATTACTGCTTGTATTATTTAAAAGTCATTGGTGTTTTTTGTTTGTTTGGTTGGCTGGTTTGGTTTTGGCATTTTTTGGTTTGTTTTTTTGAAAAGAAAGAGGTCTGAGGATTTTTTTAAATTAGAATTGTATCAGGAAAAAACTTAATGGCTGGTATAAACACTATAAACACTGACAGCAATTACAACTGTTTTCATTGTACATATTAGTATGTGTGTATGGCTTTTACATAGTCTTTTATAACTTTGATCTTATGCTCCTATAGGTCGTCTGTGAGCAGAGCTGCTGTATCTGAAATGGCCAGTGCTACATCCTTCAGAGCAACAGATTTGTCTGCTATATGCAGCATAGATTTTAGACTCCTCCAGAAAACCTGCTGCTTCCGTTCATTGTTTGGCCATTCAAGGTATGTCTGCTGCCTCAGTATACTTCTGAGTTTCAAGAACTTCTTTGGAATACAGTCTGTTGGAATGGGCTCCAACAATATGAAGACTAAAGAGTCCCGCTGGACACTGATGGCTCTGTGCTGGGCAAAGAACAGCTCGTAGTTGCACCATTCACTCTGAACAAAATGTCTGGAGAGGACAAACAGTGTCTTGTAGCTGGACTCCACACAGTTGATAATGTTGTCTATAATCCATTCACCAGGGACAAAGTCTCGCTCATGGGCGCAAAGTGAAAGTCCTGCACCTTCCATGGAGGGCAGCAGCTGGCTGTCCACCCAGTCAGAGTCCTGATGACTGTAGGATATAAATGCATGATAACTAAATGATGCATTCTTCAGTAAATTGGAGCATTTCTTGCCTCTCCTTTTCATCCTGATCCAGACCCATAGCATCTTTGTATACCAGACTCCATCACATTTATAGAGCACCAGACCTATGGCAGCAGATATAACTATTATCACAGGCAAAGCAACTGCAACTTGAAGTCCTGTCTCACATGAGAGCTTACTGCTTTTGAACTCTGACAGTGTTAAGTCTGCAAATGATGGAGGGGTACTGCAGGTGTAATTTAACGGCCAGTCCAGGAGCAAAGATTTGTTGAAATCAGCAACAAACCAATAGGATTCACATGAGCAGACAAATGGATTGCTTCCAGCATCGAGGGTCTGAAGTTTGGGAACCCCTCCCAGTGCCTCCCTTGGTATAGATGTGATAGCATTCTGATCTATGTAGAGACTGAGCAGATTGGGGAGGCTGATATCTACAGGGATAACTCGGATGCTGTTGGAGCTGAGTTTGAGGTATGTCAGCTTGGGAAAGCAAGACAGAGCTTCTTGAGTTATGGCAGTTATTCCTGTCTTTGACAAGTCAATCCTCTCAAAGTTTGATGACAGGTATTGAAAGACGCTGTTCCCCAGGTTGTTGTTTCCCAGATTGAGTTCTTTCATCCCAGCAGGCCAAGAGCAGTCCCCATCTAAGGAGATAGAGTTGAAGCTGAGATCCAGAGATTCTAAAGTTTTCATCTCATTCATTTTCTGAGAGATAAATGAAAGACTGCTGAAGCGATTCTTGCTTAGAGAGAGCTGCCGCAGTTTGGGAAAGGCAGAGGTGGGTGAGCACATAAACCACCAGAAGCCTGACTCTGATAAAAGGTTGTCGGAGAGGTCGAGCGTTTCCAATGACGGCAGGGCAGACATGACTCTGCAGGGTAAAATGTTCATTCCAGTCCCAGAAAACTTCAAATAGGTCAGTCTTGAGAAAGCTTCAACACTCATGTTGAAAGTAGGATACTTGTATTGATAATGATTTATGCCATTGAAGGTAACTGAAGAAAGATTGATCGTGTGATTAATGGTGTGAAATTGAAACCCATCTGGTGTATCTTCATTATAAGTCATGTTAACAAATGAGAGGTCATAGACAGAGGACAGCCACACATTCTTCAGAAGCTTCTCCATAAAAGAGCTGTTTATCCAGGTGTTTTCTATGGTGAGATTTTGTACAAATGCCATTGTTCTTAGGTTTTTAAAGGGGTCACTGTTCACCTGGCAGTTGTCTGGAAAGAAGGTAATGAATCTCAGTGATTTTGCTTTTGTCACGTTCAAGTCCACAAGGACCTTCTCAAACATTCTGAAATTCCCACAAAAAGATGCATGGATGGAAACCTTTTGGAGAGACTCCATTTTCGCAAGAGAACCAGATTCATAGTTTTCCCAGGGAATTCCTGCTCCCAAAACCAGATGATGTACAGATACATTCATCAGAGGATCAAAGTCATTGTAGCTGACTGATGGAGCAGCTGTGCTACCTATTGACAGCAAATCCAGATTTGAGAAGTTCTGAAATGATTCTGGTGTCTGATAGCTGCTAAACAGATTGTTCCCCAAATCAAGAACTTTAAGCTGTTTCACTGAAATGTCTGGGATCACATGTAAGTTATTATGAGATATGTTCAGAAATTTGAGTGCTGGTGTGTGACTGAACGCAGTGGGTGAAATTTCCTGCAGTCCACAGTGAGTTACCTTCAGGACACACAGCTGGAACAGTCCGGAAAAGTGAGCTCCATTCAGACTTTGGATGAGGTTGTAGGAAATATCCAAATACTGTGTGTTGTTGGAAAGATTTGAGGGAACATCTGTCAGATTTTGATGTGAAAAATCTTTAATCCCTCGCCTTGATGTAACGCACAGTTCAAATCCATTGTAGTCCTCCGTTACAGCTGTGCAGTCAGCTTTCATCAGAGATATGATGATGGTGGTCCCAATCAGCAACACTACATTAGGGCTGAAACAACAGAATGAATCAAATCAATCAGTCAAAATAAATAATCATTTACAGCAAAAACGTGTACTGGAGAAAAAATGTGCATTACCTGTGCGTAGACATGGCTTCAGAAGTTATCAGGTCAGGTCTGTGCTGTGTGCGATGTGGGCTGACATTTATCCGCTGTGTTATGAAGAGCAAAAAGCTAAAGCTATCTTCCCCTTATCCCCTCTCACTTCCTCTTTTGTATGGATTTCTGCCTGTTTCCATGACTGTATATTGTGAAAGAGGATGTTTTGATTTAGCTAAAATAAGACAGAGAGTGTAGTTGTGTTTGTATCAGATTTGAACCTTAAAGCCTGTCATGTAACATTTTAAATTAAAATGAGAAATTAGGGCTACACAGTGGCTTGGTGGTTAGCACTGTCGCCTTGCAGCTACAAGATCTTGGCTTCCCACGATCTTTCTGCAGAAAGTTTGCTGGTTCTCCCTGTGCATGTGTCGGTTTCCTTCGGGTTCTCCGACTTCCTCCCACAGTTCAAAAACATGTTGAGGTGATTCTAAATTGTCCGTAGGTGTGAATGTGAGCGTGATTGTTTGTCTCTATGTGGAGATTATTCTTAGTCCAGATTGGAAAGCTCAGAAACCAGTTTTATTAGTTGTTCCGTATCGTCTGCCAGCTTGTTACTCTGGGTTTTTATCTGAATTCTCAGACTTTTTATCTGACTTGGTGCTTCATTCAGATAAAGTCATTATTGTGGATGACTTTAACATTCATGTTAACAGTGACAGTCTTATACTGCATTTAATTCATTATTGGACGCAAGTGACTTTTCTCAATGCGTAAGTAATCCAACTGACAGTTTTACTCACACCACTGACCTTGTTCTGACTTATGGCATAGAAACTGAACAGTTAACAGTATTTCCCCACAGCCCTCTTCTTTGTGACCATTTTTTGATAACATTTCAATTTACAACAATGGACTGTATAGTAGTTGAGAATAAATATCATTGCAGTAGATTTCTGTCGGACAATGCTGTAACTAAATTTAAGGAAGTGATACTATCACTATTAGTGCCACTTGCTGATAAAATGGGGGGCAGTTATTATAATTTTACCCCCACAGAAGCGGAATATCTCGTCAATAATTCTGCAGCCTCACTACGTATGACACTTGATAGTGTTGCATCTTTGAAAAAAGAAAGTTATATCTCAGAGAGGACCTGCTCCTTCGTATAATTCCCAGCTGGGGACTTTAGAGCAGGCATTGTGAAAGCTGGAAAAGAAGTAGTATTCCACTAGTTAAGATGTTTACGTAGCTTGGAAAAACAGTCCGGTCATTTATATTTTTATTTAGTTCTTCATCATGCCAGGACAACATATTATTTATCTTTAATAGAGAAGAACAAGAACAACCCCAGATTTCTCCTCAGCACTGTAGCCAGGCTGGCAAAGAGTCAGAGCTCTGTTGAACCTTGTATTCCTTTAGCTTTGAGCAGTAATGACTTCATGAGCACATTAATCTGATATTTGTATCAGATTAATTCCTACAAATGTCACAGATGTATCATCAAGTACAGTTGCTTTAGAATCAGCTGTAAGAGCTGATGGACATTTAGACTTCTTCACTTCTATACATCTCTCTGAACTAGTCCAGACATTTGTGTCTTTCAGGCTTGACTACTGCAATTCTTTACTATCAGGATGTCCCAGTAGCTCTCTGAAATACCTACAACTGATCCAATCCTGACAGACCTAGAATTTGTTTACCTTTAGGGTTGAACAACCTTTCGGGGTTCCTTGCTGCTCCGTTGATCATCCCTATCTCCAGTCTGTGACTGTAAATGGATGTCCGTTGTTTCTTTGTCTTAAAGTTTGTTATGGCTCTTTGACACTACATCAGTCATTCATTCAGGTCTGAGACTGCAAATACACCTGGTACATGAAGTTCTGTCACACTGTGCTACATAATATCCTGCAGTGGCATGTTCACTCTGCTTGTGTGTCACTCCTTGACATGCATGGTAAATGGCACTTTTATAGCACTTTTCTGTCTTAGTGGTACTCAGAGTGCGGCACAGTGTTTCACATTCATCCATTCAAACACTTACACTCCTGCTTTTAGGAGCAATTTTGAGCTCAGTGTATAGCGAAGGAGAGGTTCAAACTGTCATGAAGTGAAAGTCCTGTGACCAAATAAGGAGTGCTGTAGCCTCCATTAGTTCTGGTTTCTTTGTTTTTAGAACTGGTGTAAGTGCACAAATGAGAAGCCTTCCATTATGATTTTGAGTGACTAGTCACATATGTTAGAAAATCAGTGCAAGGAAGAATGCAGTCTACAATCATAGCTAAATTATGGGAACCAAAAGTAGGATCCACAGGATGTTTAAAAAGTAACCTTATCACTCCCACCAATGTTTAAAACTCACTCTGAGACTCTGAATCATCTGACAAACTCCATCTCTCAAAGATCCCAGAATCTGTTAAAGGCTCACTGGAAGCAGCATTTTAATTGAATGCTCATCCTAAAGCACGCTGCAATCTGCAGGAACACCCTGGAATCTCTTTAGTTAATTAAAAATAACACCTTCAGTTTTTGAGCTTTCTCTAAAACCCTATAAAACATCTTGGAATTCACTCAAGGTTTGTTCCAGAACTTCTGGAATTCCCCTAAGTGACCACTTCCCTAATTTGATGACTTCCCATCATCATTGCCAAATGTACGTATTGTTTGCTGTGGTTGAGCAAACCATGCGAACTGTGGATCTTCCAGCTGCAAGGTGATGGTGCTAACCACAGAGTCACGGTGCAGCCAGAACTCATCTGTTTTCCCAGTTTAACAGTTTATGAAGTCCTGGTCCTGTGGCCACTTGTGCTGAAAGTCCATCTAGGTGGGTCTTTCACCAGCTTAGTATCCTCATACGCTACACAAAATAGTCTGAAATTACAATGCTATCATAGAAACAGTTTTGTATTTTGGAGCATAAACCCACAGATCCACAGATACTGAGAAGCAATTGATATGTGAGTATATATGACGTGTACTTGAGTAACATGAATAAGTTTTGCCATCTGGTTTCAGCTCCCTCTATATGTCTTCAGTAAAATGTTGAATTGGTTATGTGACTGATTGTGGCCTGAAGACTTGTTGAGGATTGGATCTAGCATGCAATCATTATCTCCTGCTATTATTTGTTGCCATGTGAATTTTGAGAGAGAAAGAAACGGAAAAGTAAAAACAAAAAAAGCTTGGATCATCTATAGGGCCTTACACATTTACTAAGTTCAGCTTTTCTGACAAGAGTGAACCTTGGATAATAAGCTGCCAATCTGATCCTTGACTACATTTATTACTTGTAATGTCACTGATTTATGACTAAATATCATAACTCCTCTTATCTATGAAGTAAAATAAGCTATGAATACATTTCCCTGCCCTCTCGTCCTAATCTTAATGCTTTCTGCAACTTTCCCAAATTATCTTTTCAAAGATAAAATTAGCAAATTAGCCTACTAACTAACTACCATTTTGTTCATGTAAAGCGACCTTGGGTTTGTGAAAGGCGCTATATAAATTGAACATATTATTATTACTACCAAACTGACGGCTGCTGTCAGGTGTGGTTTATTCATCCCTTCCCTCAGAACATCATATTTCAAATGTAATATTTAAACCCAGTGTTACGTTAAAATATTGTGTTCTCTTCCTTCCTTTTCCCATCATTCACATTTCACCCTTTATTTATTTTGTGTTGTTGTTGTTCATCTTAATGTGTGTTGTTGTTGTTGTTTAGCTTAGTTTAATAAATGTACATAAATATAAGTTAAGTGCCTCAATTGTTTTGTTGTTCACATTTTGGTCCCTAATTTGTCTTGTCTTTTATACATAATCTGTCAAGCTAAATAATTCCCTTTACGATTCCTGAAGCTCTTCTTGAGAGCGCAACAAGAAGTTTTTCATATGCTAATTATTATATTTGTCTAATCTAAATACTTTGCTCGTTGAATATCAGGTAGACTAAGTAATAATTCTGCACAAAACCCTTAACCTCATTTAAACAATCATTTATCCTACATTTTATACATTGGTGGAGAAACTATTTAACCCTTACAAACATATATTAACAAATCCTAGAGCTGTTTAATTTTTTTGAAGTTTGTATAACCCTCTGCAGTTCCAAAACATGAAGTTAAGCTTTACTCTTTGGGACATGACCAACAAAGCACTTTAGATCGCCATCTGACACAACTTTTACTCTTTTAGGGAGCCTAACAAAAGTGTATGCAACAACTCACATCCACCACACCGTACCTGTGTGAAAATAAGCCCTTTCTTCCCACTTACATTCCCCCGACAAATTCTACCTCTAGTTTTCACCATTGGCTGCTCCACGGACTCTGTGAGGATCAGTGTGTTACCTTTCCTCTAAAATAAACACAACAGCAGAAAATGCACTGCTGTGCTTGTTTCAGAACTAAATACTGGTCTGAAATATCCAGCCTACGTTGTCCCCAGAGACATAGTAATATAATTACTTTAACAGTTCTTTGGTGATAATGGCCTAGCTGAAAAAAAGAGTAAAAATAAACGTAAAGAAAAGAATTCTGGGAGTGAAGCTGTTTCTGGTTTTATAACAGTCAGTGTCCACAGTTGGTATTTTTTTCTTGTTGAACTTTCTATTAAATGCACTTACGCTGTTACCTTTAGGACTGTACATTGAAGTCCTT
Source organism: Acanthochromis polyacanthus (assembly GCF_021347895.1). Lineage (NCBI taxonomy): Eukaryota > Metazoa > Chordata > Actinopteri > Pomacentridae > Acanthochromis > Acanthochromis polyacanthus. Next base: position 67,670,802 of record NC_067113.1, on the reverse strand, counting down.
CTTTTCTTTAACCATACCTGCTGTAGTTTACCACTTATCTCCTGCTGTTCAATTATTTAGTTATTACTGCCTTAATGATGGATTTAATGTGTAATTTGTGCTGAAACTGTGTACTAAGAAGTACCTTTTCAACTTAATGGTCATTTTGGAAATTTCTATGATTTTCTGCAGCTGTTGATTGCATAATGTGTAAAATTTTGCCTGGGAATTTTCATTGTAGGAAATATGACAAATACTTCCCTAGTGAGTCGTCAGGCAGCCACACAACAGCATGGGCTTCCCTGTCACTTTCTTAAACTAAGACCAAGAAATCATTTTGACTAACATAATTCGACACAAATACAAAAACTCCACCTTCTGATGTGAATACAGTGCTGCTTGAAAGTTTGTGAACCTCTTGAGTAGTCTCATTATATCATTACCTGCTTTTCACATGGAATGTCAGGAACTGTGTGGGTAGCCAGCAGACTACATGAACCCTGGAATCGGAGTATGTGCAACAGGAAGTGAACCCCAGCTGCAGTGGTAAAGTCAAGTAGGTAATAGACTCAGATGAAACATGTGAGTGCTCGTGCTCAAGTAATCAATTAAGCAGACCAATCAAATGAGACATCCTTAGGAAAGGTATTGAGAAGCACTGATTAAAAGAAAGAGGAAACCAACCAAAGCACTGTTGTGCAAAGAGAAGTTTGGCAATATTGTTCCTGCAGACAATAGTGTATGCAGGAAATGATATTGGTATAGCTTGTGCAGTTAGAGATTGTGGAGTACAGTGTGGTTGTGTTATAAGGTGGAACAGTTTGAGGAAAGTTTTGAGGGAATTGTTCTAAAAGGGGGAGCTGTAATGAACGAATGTTAAGAGCGATACATCTTGATGCTTGACTGTCTTTGATATCAGGGAGTACCGTGGGTAATAGGCTGTAGAGTGGGAGGAGAGGGCATGATTCTGTGTTGCTCATGGTCATGTGACTGCTCAGTAAAGACACAACAAATGAGGTCCCGGAGTTGGTGTGCTTCATTTTATGTCAATAAGCAGAATCTACTGACAATACAAAGGAGGAAGCACAAAAAAGGGAAGTGAGGGGTACAACTATTTCACAAAGGAGGACGTATTTCTCTGATGCCGCGAAGGTTTCACTCTCAGACTGCAACAATACTGGTCAGACCATACTGCTAAGTATGCATGTTTAGAGCCACGCTTACACACACACACACACACACACACACACACACACACACACACACACGCAACCTCAAAGACACTAAAGGAAATAACTCTTCTGACTCCCAGCAGATCTCATTGTCTCCCAAAAGAGACAGATAGAGATAGACATTACTATGCATAAATAGATATAGCATAGATATATCCAATGAAATTTACAAAGTTCATTTTTTTGCTTTGGCAAAATATAGCTTTAAAAAAAAATCATATAAACCCCCTGTTGACGTGAGCCTTACCTACTGACTGAATGGTGTCCCTTCTTTCCTCAATCCTTTTTCTATCCTTCCAGAAAATTTCCAACCAAAAAAGTATGCAGATAACATTATCGTATTATTGGTAACCTTTAAAAGGAGGCATTCTTTAACACTGGTACTTCTTAATCAGGGTATTGACCAGTAGCGGCTGGTGAATTTTTCTCTTGGGGGGGGCGCACTTAATTTACCAAACCAAATAGCAGAGTCAGCAACACCAGAATACAAGAATTGATGTAAATTATGTTCACAGCCATTTGATGTGCTATTACTATGCACCACTAGGAGGGTACACCTAAGCACTACTGCTGAGTCAAACAGACAATTAAATGCACGTAAATGTTTCCAGCTAGTGAATTTGAATTGATCTCCCCAGTGTTTGATATGATTTGCTCCAGATAAGGTGTAATTGGTACACACAAACCCTTAAAATCTCCTTTTCTATAATTAAACAAATTAAGAATATATAAATATGCAAATCTATTTTTACTTCAAAAGTAAAAAAGAAACAATTCATTTTTCCAGCTTCAAAGAGTGCCAAGTGCTTCTTCTGTCCAGCAAAATCTTTGGAACAACATATTTAGATTTACATACTCAAATAAACAAAAACAAATCCATACCTGTGAAACCAACAAACACTGGACATTTTGTTAAAAAAAAAAACTAACTATAAGGCTTAAAGCAGACAGTGCTTCTGTGAGCTAACTTTTACATTAACAACCTTACATGACAATGAGAAAACAGCAAATCTGCATATTTAAGATCAAAGCAATAAACATTTGTCACTTTGTCTGAAAAAAAAATACTGAAACATTAGGCATTATACTATGTATAACTGTGCATGTGACAAATAAAACCTATCTTATCTTATCTTAGGCTTTGAGCCCAAAGTGCTTCTGTCAACTAACATTAAATATTTACAACCCAAATAGGTAGTGTCTACAGATACGGACCCGTACCCGTTGCCTGTGGCCTACGGATACGGCACTTTCCCTTATCACAAATATTAATGAGACGTACATGAATATTAATGAGCCGGCTGATGAACGCGCTTTGTGATTGGCTGGTAATCCGACGTACTTAAATATTAATGAGCCGGTTTGGTAATCCGAGTGATGAAGGCGCTTCCGTGATTCGAGGTGAATCTGCGTGCCGAGCCTTTCATGTCAGTCATCTGCTGTTCTCTTTTCTATCATGCATAATGTCTTATAAATATCATTATCTGACTTTTTCACGAACAGCGATTTGGGGGTTGAAATCAGCACTACTATTAAAAATAGCAAAACTTTTTATTCACGTGACCCTGTTCTAATAAAGCACAAACAGCAAACAAAACAAATGGCGGAACTAACAGCCAGCAAACTACAAGTATTTTTTTACCTTCAAAAGTAGCGACACACTATTACATATTAACAACCTAAACAAAACCCTGACGTATTTTCTGCGTCTGTCAACACAGACACTGCACGTCAGTCACTTTAATGTTAGCGGACTCTGTTGAATGGCTAAGTTACATCATCACAAACAAATCTCACAATATCACAGTAAATCAAGTTTGTGGTTTTTTTTTAATTCATGCCGAATTAAAGAGCTGCTCCTCACCATTCACGAGTGTTTGTTTCATATTCGACATCCTTAACTTTATCTTGTAAATTAGCGTCCGAAATTAAATGGGAACATTTGCAATGGAGTTCGTCAGCCGCTTCCACCACTGAACGCGGTAAACTAATTAATAGGAAGTGGACTTCAAACAATTTAGACACGGCGTCTAAAAGCGTAAAAACTGCAATGTCTAAAGTGTGAGAGGAGACGGTGTATTTTTGGTTAAATTATACAATGTTCGCCGTCAAAGTCATTCATATAAACTGCCTGTAACGTGCAGCAAATAGTAGTTAACCGGCGCCAGCTCTTCAGTGACCTTAACAGGTCCGTACCTCTAGTACAGATGCTACGAAAATAAAGAAAAACAGTAATTCCTCAGATTTCAGAACATATGAAAATCAACAGGCTTTCAGTCTAAAGTGCCACTTGTGTCAACTAACATTCCTATTTACATTATTAAAAAAGTAAATCCTCACATTTTAGAGATTAAAGCCAGCACCTCTACATCTGTTATTTTTTGTATGCAAGTTTTGCTCTTCTGTCTTTGAGACATGCAAATTTCTCAATGACTCTATGGTTAAAATGTGGGGTCTCCCTGACAAGTTTCTTTTCCATAGAGAGCATGGCCAGTGCATTAAGACGATCCTGCGACATCGTGTTCCTGAGGAAGGTCTTGATTCTTTTTAGTGTTGAGAAGCACCTCTCAGATTCAGCTGTCGTCATTGGAGTCGTGATGAGGATCTTCAGGAGAGACACAGTCTCTGAGAAGGTGTTCTGAAGGTTGTTGCTCATGAAGAGCTGGTACAGAGCCACAGCACCATTGCAACTCCTGAACTCTGTGTTGCTGAAGATGAGCGACAGTTCAGCGCAGGCTGACCCGCAGTCAGTACTTTTGATTTACTATTGAGGAAACAAAAGGAATAAAGTTTTAAAAGAAGTGGCAGACAAAGCGTGTCTAAATAAATGTTATTGCGTTCTTACAATGCATCAAATTGTTCATATGGTTTTACTTTAGCTCTGAGTCAAAAATGATTAAAATCCATGAATAATTACAGAAGGTTATTTTAGAATATCCATCTCAAAATGTAGTGGAGTGGAATAGGTAAGAAAGCACAAAAGAGGCACTAAAGTAGACATATTCCTGTGTAAAATATAGTGGGGTCATAAATGACCCCTGTCGGTCATTTTAGTCGCTAAACTAGCTTGGTCGCTTGACGGTTAAAAAAAAAGCAAATGTCTCAACATTACAAAACAATGTCAAAATGAAAGTGTAACTATGAAAACATGTAGTGTGGGTGGAAAATGTATTTTCACTGTTTCACAGACCTTTTTCAGAGAGTTTGACTTTTCACAGGTGGAATAACCGATGACTCAGGTCTGTAAAGGGGTCTTGGTGAGAAAGACTATGACAGAGAACAGGAAGCAGGAGTTCTAGTAAGAGGAATGCAGCCAGCATTAGTACAACTCTGCTTTCTCTACTGTGACAAGTTAAAATGCCTGCAGTGAAAAACATCAATATTCCATCCATCCATCATCTATGCACCGCATAATCCTCATTAATTGAACTGAGGGAGGAAGCTGGAGATGCACAGGGAGAAAGAGAGGGAGGCAGAAAGATCCTGGCAAGGCCGGGTTGCAAACTGTGGATCTTCTAGACAAATCAATTAATCCCAACATGTTTTTGGACTGGGCTGCACAGTGGAGTAGTGGTTAGCACTTTTGCCTTGCAGCAAGAAGATTCCCGGTTCAAATCCCGGCCTGGGCCTGGGATCTTTCTGCATGGAGTTTGCATGTTCTCCCTGTGCATGCGTGGGTTTTCTCCAGGTTCTCCAGCTTCCTCCCACAGTCCAAAAACATGCTGAGGTTAATTGGTTACTCTAAATTCCCCATAGGTATGAATGTGAGAGTGATTGTCTGTCTGTATATGTAGCCCTGTGACAGACTGGCGACCTGTCCAGGGTGTTCCCTGCCTTTGCCCGAGTCAGCTGGGATAGGCTCCAGCACCCCCCATGACCCGAGTGAGGATAAAGCGGTGTATAGAGAATGGATGGATGTTTTTGGACTGTGGAAGGAAGCAGGAGTAACCGGAGAAAACCCACATATGTTCAGGGAAAACATGCAAAGTCCATGCAAAAAGATCCCGGGAAGGCCAAACAAATACCGAGGATCTTCTAGCTGCAAGGCGACAGTGCTAACTACCAACCACTGTGCAGCTCTCTGTAGGTCATATTTATCAAAATGAAACATTTTCATTTACAAATTGTCCAAAAATATAATGCATTTTTACTTTATTAAATTACTGATTCAATTCAATTTTATTTATATAGCGCCAATTACAATCAAATTGTCTCAAGACGCTTTACAGAACCCATATGCCTGAATCCCAGAGCAAGCTCAAAGACGACAGAGGCAAGCTGGTAGGAAACTCAAAAATATGTAGAAGAGCATATCAAGTATAGTGAGGGTGATGCAGAGTCGTCTGGTGGAAAAGGGCAGCTGGAAGCAGTGGGCTGGAGGAAGGTCAGCAGCAGCATCCCACAGTGGACATGGTGGAGACTGGACCAGTTGGTGGGACAGCAACCACAGATCTGAAGCATCCAGCTCTGGGACCAGGAACACTCAGAGAAAGAGCACAGGGAAAAACAGAGTTAGTACAATGCAATAGCAGTATATATATTCAATATAAAGGTAGATAGAGAAGATAGAGAAGGGCTCAGTGCATCCATAGAGGTCCCCCAGCAGCCTAGGCCTATAGCAGCATGACTAGGGGCAAAAATAAGGGATGTCCAAGAGGAAGCCAGATGTGCCAATGAAGCCTCCAGGTGACCCCCTCAGGATCACCCGAGTCAGCCCTAAATATAATCCTTGTCATAAAGGAAGGTTTTAAGCCTGTATTTAATAATAATAATAAAATTTTATTTATAGAGCACTTTTCATGCACAAAATGCAGCCCAAAGTGCTTGAACAAAGTGATATAAAAGATAACAGTTAAAAAAACAGAGTAAAACAAGGAATACAACAATAAAAACATAAAACAAGAAAAATGCTAAAACAAAACAATAGCTGTGACAATAAAATCAACCAGAATAAAAAGCCAAATTAAAGAAATAGGTTTTCAGTTTCTTTTTAAAAATAGCCACTGATTTTGCCATTCTCAGATCTGGAGGGAGAGTGTTCCATAATTTAGGGCCATAAAAAGAAAAAGCGGCTTCACCCATTCTTTTGTGGACCTAGGGACAGCTAAAAGACAGGCAGTAGAAGATCTGAGAGGTCTGGTTGGGACATAAGAAGAAAGGCAGTCACTGATATAAACAGGCGATAAATTATTAAAAGCTTTGTAGACAAATAAAAGAACCTTAAAATCAATCCTAAAAGAAACAGGTAACCAGTGCAGTGATTTGAGTTGAGGACTGATGTGCTCTCTCTTCTTTGTGTTTGTTAAAATCCTGGCAGCCGCATTCTGAATAATTTGTAGTTTTTTAAATGTTTTCTTCGGAAGATTTGTAAAAAGGGAGTTAAAATCACACCTAAAATCACACCTAGGCTTGTTACTTGAGGTCTAATCTGTTGGGACAGACTGTCAAACATTAATTTAATGTTTTTCTTTTCTTCAGGAGGACCAACAAGTAAAATCTCAGTTTTCTGCTCATTTAGTTTTAAAAAGTTTTTGTTCATCCAGATGTTAATGTCTGTAAGACAGGCCAAAAGACCTTTTAGGGCATTTGGGTCTCCTGATGAAGCGGTGATGTTTAACTGCATATCATCATTTAAAATCATTTAAAAATGGAAAATAAAACACACACAGATACACACAGAGAGAGAGAGGGAGAGAGAGAGAGACAGAGATTGCTTTAAATGTAAAACAAATAAAAATAGATGAATTTAAAGAGAAACACGTTTCTGTACAATTTGGAAAACTGAAAAATACAGGCATCTGGGCCATAGACTGTACATGAAGACATTCTGCTATTTGGGCAAAATTTTCCACATCTAGGCTACTTGATACTTTAATCATTGAATTAAAACAACGGGGAAAACAATGGTTAACTCTGAACAAAAAAATGAGTGGATCCTCGTGAGTGTGAGTGTTGCTGTTTTTGACCCTTTAAACTGCGGGACGAAGCCCAAACAGAACTAACTTCCATAATCCGACGTGACACGATGCTTGTCATTGGCGCCGCCTCGTGACCATCAGCGGGCGGTGGAGCGGCCACGGCGGCAGCTTTCGGTAAACTTCGGCTTGAACCGTCCGTCAACGAAAGAGTCCGAGCCAGAGCGGGGCTGTCCGGAACATCCGGCTGGAGCTTCTCAACATAAACAGCAATGGCGGAGGCAGCAGCAGCGTCTACGGCGGCTTCACCAGTAACAGGAGGTTGGACTAAACACGTAACCTGCAGGTAAGACCAGATAATCGAAGAGGATGATATCGTTTATCGCTTGACTCCCGAATAGTGGTGATACGGCGGTTGGCGAGCGACTGACAGCTCAATGTTTGTCGGCTCGGCTCGGCTCAGCTGTTGGTTAGCTAGCTGTAGCGTCACTAGACTCCTGTGTTGTTATGTTCACTGTGTTGTGGTCACAGAGCAGACTAGCGTGGTAGGTTAGCAGACAGCTTGGTAGCTACGTTTTCACCAGACAACTCGACCAACATGTATGTTAAACTATAAAGCCAGATCACATAGGACAACTGTTATGCAACAAAATCCAAATAAAATCCTTTACGCTAATGTTGACTATCATTTTATAGGCACCCTGTGTACTTTCACTTTACAACTAGCTAATTGTCCTACGTTTAAACCACGTTGTGCGCTTCGGTTTCACGTTGGTAATAGCACCTTCTAGGTTCTACATTCAGACTATCTTTGCTATCGTTGTTAATCGAGATTTTTTTATGCTGTACCCGTTCCATTGGTTGGTTTATTGGCCTGTAAAAGTTAAAGATGACACATTCACATAGCTGCGGACATGAATTCCGTTAGAATTCTAGTATGTGTCCTTGGAAGTTTGCTATGGTGGGGTGTTTATTGGTGTTCCGGCATACGGTGGGCTTACCAACACAGAGCATGAATCTATGAAGGTAAGCAGACCCAGAGGACACATTCCGGGAGTAGGTCAGAGGGTAGGGATGGAGCTGTTTGTAAATACAAGGATGAATAGTGGTTAATTTGCATATGGTTGCTAGTCAGTGACAGAAGGTAATACAACAAAGAACAAAATGTAACTGAATCAAGAGGTCTGGGTAGGCAGTAAGAGGGGAGGGGGTCTGGCAAACATGCAAATAACAAAGGTGCAACAACACAAGGTAAGAGGGGGATCTGACAGACAGTACCAAATAATTAAAGATGAAAGAACTGTGGATAACCGTGGGAGTAACAGAAGATATCTGTAGCAAAAGGTGTGTTGTTTTCTTCATCCTATGACAAAAGAAAACATATTTGAACCAGACAACTTTTTTTTTCCAGGTATTTCATGCACGGTCTTTGCAAAGAAGGAGACAACTGTCGATATTCTCACGATCTGACCAGCAGCAAACCAGCAGCCATGATCTGCAAGTTCTTTCAGAATGGAAACTGTGTGTTTGGAGACCATTGCAGGTAAAGCTAAAACCAAAATATAATAAGTACTTGACTCAGATCTGGATGTAGTAACAAAATAGTGGATGTTTACACTGTGTTGGCATGTTCAGAGTCAGCCGTTACAGCCTGGTGAAGTGCCCCCAGTTGTCAGATGTGCTGTATTCGAACTGCCTTTCTAAATGTGGCTGTGCTCTCAGCCTCATGGCAGCAGGCGTTGTTGCAGGCAAGGTTTCCTAGAAGTGTTGCGGCCTGCTCCTCAAGTGGATCTGACACCTGAGACTGCTGCTTTCTTATATCAACATGCTGTTTGTCTGTGTGTGGCAGCTCCACGCAGGGCTGAGCAGTCCGACTAGCTCGTCTGTCCTCACCGCTTTTTTCTGTTGTATTGGAAAATGCAGATTTTAAATGTTATTTTTTCAAGCTGTTGTATGTTTCACTTTCCAACATGAGCTTTGTTTTGGCTGTGACCCTCGGCCTTGTCGACATGAAAGGAACAACAATTCAGGAACACACAGGGATGTGTGCTAAATATATGCAAACTTTAAAATATTGTTTTGGGAAAATGTTGGATGTTTTATCTTATAGAAATTCTACTTATAGGATACACATAAGTGTTTGAAAATTAAAAAAAAAATTTTTTTTGAAGGACCACATCACTGTGATAGGGTTAACAATGAGTAAGATTAAGTGTCAAATATGAAAAGCAAGAAATTGTTACGTTTCTAAGAAAGAACAGTAAATACTGCCCACAACAGTTTCACAGATTCAAAATTGCTCTTTCCAATATCAGTTGGAAACCCAGAGGTTTTCTGTTTGCCATCATCGAAGACTAAGCAAACCAGTAAATATTTACATTTAGAAGAATATTAGTTAGTGTCGACATGGTGAAAGTATGTTCCAAACTAAGCTTTAGAGACTTTATACTTGGTTAACTGAAATAAATAAAAATCACGTGTTTTCACCAAAGATCAAGCTGACAGAAGATGTTGAGTGTGAGTTGCAGACTTAGGGTGAAGACAGGGTACAACCTGAGGGCTACTCCAAAGCAAATTTTACATAGCCAGGCTTTATTTGTGTAATTCAGCTTGACAGAAACTAACGATCCAGTCAGAGTTAACGACTATCATGAAGATTTTTATCCCCTTTCTTTGTCAATTCAGGCTTTCTGCTTCAGGCTCTGAGCTCCTTCACTCTTCTTCTGCACAGAATGCACTGATGGCGTCCCGCCTGCTTCAGTCAACAGGCTGTTTTAATGGAGGGCTACATGAAAATCTAGAACATTTTGACAGCTACCACAAATGATGCTTGACAGGAATGCTGGTAGAAAACTATCAAACATGTACAACATATTTATTGTACAGGTCAATACACCCACTAATTTCTAATGCCACAGCTGCACATTAAAGCTGTGAAACTTAAAACTTCATATATTTAAACACAACATTTTATCAAGGTGCGTTTAGGTCTGACACAGTCTCATAATGCAGGAAATCACTTTAAATTTTGGCCTAATCAAGTGAAACTCATGGTGTTGATTGAATATTTACTGTCATAGATTCTAATAGAATGGTCTGTGTTCTATCAGCTGCCCTACCTATAAATGGAATGAGTAGCAAATCAAGACCAAACAAAGAAATGTATTTCTGCAGTCTGCTTCATGTGTGAGGTAGTTTGGAGTGGTTTCTTGTAATATTGATTAAGCTACAAGCAATAATACTGGGGGCCTAGCAGTCTGCACATTTTGAACGTGCACTGCAATAATATGTCGTAAGTGGGTTCAAACATGCAGTAGTGCGGTGCTTTTGAGAAATGGATTAGGCTCCCAGTCTGTTGTCAAGCTTGAGTGTACCCAGACAGCAGTAGCCGTGTGTACAGACAATGCCTGCTCCATGTCTGGGAATCCAGACATGGAGCAGGCATTGTCCCATGTCTGGGATGCATCAAATACTCACATACTTGATCATTTTTTCTTGAATAGTCAATCGATTTCCTAAAGGAAGCCTTTAGAGTAGTATACAGACACATGGTCACATTCCTTCATCTTTGTGATGGGGTAGCAGTAAGGAGGGTTTCCTCATTATTTGCATGACCCCTTGGGGCTGTGCACCCTGTATTAAAAGCCCAGAGAAAGGCTCTCGCTGTGGGGGTGTATTATAGTTGAATTCCCTGGGCTCTGTCTATTGTGATGGACTCTGTCTCGCTCTCTCATTCTGTCTCTGTCTCTCTCTCTCTCTCTCTCTCTCTCTCTCTCTCCTGCAGCCACCAGGGCCAGACAGAGTGCACTGCAGCCTGCATGGCAATTAGATAACACTCTCTGTTTCACTCCTGTTCTCTTTCTCATAGCTGCTCCCCTCTCCCCTCCCTTCCTGTGCTGTTGCAGGGGTCCCCAGGTTCACTGTGCTGCAGCACCCTCCTCTCTAACTTCTGTAGACTTAGCTCTAGCAGCCCCCACTTGTCCAACGCTTCGGTGGCTTTCTGGGAACAGACTGGTTAACGGTGTGTTCTGACAGAATTTGCTATCATGTCGGAGGCTGCAGGAGGGACAGGACAGGTCTTCCTTTTGCATGCCTGCGTGCTGCCATGGCCTGTTCATCATGCTGTATTGTAGCTATGGAATTGTCTTGTTTTCTATGCTGAGGCCCTTCTACTTCTACTTTGATGTGCGAACAGGCAGACAAACTAATGCCAATCGTCACATAACTCCACTGTGTTCCTTGGTGGAGTAGTAAAAAACCCATTCTGGAAGAAGGCCCTGGGTGATACTTATATGTGTACATCTGTGAATTCTATATAGGCTTTTCCTTGTTTGCTAATTAACAGATTTAGACGTTATCTGTTATGCTTCTGCAGCATTTTCTATCTTTAAAAGACTCGAGTTCTGTGCGCAATTCAAGACTTTCAGAGTAACCTTCACATGAAAACAACCTAGCAGGGAAAATCATGTTATACATCCCTGTTATTATTTACAGGGCAACAAGAAAGCCAAAATATTTTTTATGTGAAAACACTGAAAGGACCATTTGAAAACACAGTGTCTATCCTGTCTTTGACAGTGGCATCAAACTAAAAACTATTTTTTAGTTGACATTTGGTACACTCATTTTAGCTCTAATATTGCACTAACGCATAAATGATAACTCATTATTTTATACAACAGACTTGTGGTTTCCTTAGCATCTGATAGAGGTGCACTAGTTCTGTTTGTAACACATACAGTTAACTTTTGTATATTCAGTATTATGTTATTTCGAAAAGTGCTCTAAGTGTTGTTCAAAACTATTATTTTGTCAAATCACAAGCATCTCCAAAGCAAGTAGGCACGTCAGCCACAGCTCCCCTCACACAGTTCAGGTTTGATTTACTCCCAAAAAGGTTGTACACACGTGGACAAAATTGTTGGTACCCCTCAGATAAAGAAGGAAAAACCCACAATTCTCACTGAAATCACTTGAAACTCACAAAAGTAACAATAAATAAAAATTTATTGAAAATTAAATAATCAAAATCAGCCATCACTTTTGAATTGTTGATTAACATAATTATTTAAAAAAACAAACTAATGAAATAGGGCTGGACAAAAATGATGGTACCCATAACTTAATATTTTGTTGCACAACCTTTTGAGGCAATCACTGCAATTAAACGATTTCTGTATTTGTCAGTGAGCGTTCTGCAGCTGTCAACAGGTATTTTGGCCCACTCCTCATGAGCAAGCAGCTCCAGTTGTCTCAGGTTTGATGGGTGTCTTCTCCAAATGGCATGTTTCAGCTCCTTCCACATATGTTCAATGGGATTCAGATCTGGGCTCATAGAAGGCCACTTTAGAATAGTCCAACGCTTTTCTCTCAGCCATTCTTGGGTGTTTTTGGCTGTGTGTTTTGGATCGTTGTCCTGTTGGAAGACCCATGACCTGCGACTGAGACCAAGCTTTCTGACACTAGGCAGCACATTTCTCTCCAGAATGCCTTGATAGTCTTCAGATTTCATCGTACCTTGCACACTTTCAAGACACCCTGTGCCAGATGCAGCAAAGCAGCCCCAAAACATTACTGAGCCTCCTCCATGTTTCACCGTAGGGACGGTGTTCTTTTCTTCGTATGCTTGGTTTTTGAGTCTATGAACATAGAGTTGATGTGCCTTACCAAAAAGCTCCAGTTTGGTCTCATCTGTCCAAAGGACATTCTCCCAGAAGCTTTGTGGCTTGTCAACATGCATTTTTGCAAATTCCAGTCTGGCTTTTTTATGAGTTTTTTTCAGCAGTGGTGTCCTCCTTGGTCGTCTCCCATGAAGTCCACTTTGGCTCAAACAACGACGAATGGTGCGATCTGACACTGATGTACCTTGGCCTTGGAGTTCACCTTTAATTTCTTTGGAGGTTGCTCTGGGCTCTTTGGATACAATTCCAACGATCCGTCTCTTCAATTTGTCATCAATTTTCCTCTTGCGGCCACGTCCAGGGAGGTTGGCTACTGTCCCGTGGGTCTTGAACTTCTGAATAATATGAGCCACTGTTGTCACAGGAACTTCAAGCTGTTTAGAGATGGTCTTATAGCCTTTACCTTTAAGATGTTTGTCTATAATTTTTTTTCGGATGTCCTGGGACAATTCTCTCCTTCGCTTTCTGTTGTCCATGTTCAGTGTGGTACACACCTTTTCACCAAACAGCAGGGTGACTACTTGTCTCCCTTTAAATAGGCAGACTGACTGATTATGAGTTTGGAAACACCTGTGATGTCAATTAAATGACACACCTGAGTTAATCATGTCACTCTGGTCAAATAGTTTTCAATCTTTTATAGAGGTACCATCATTTTTGTCCAGGCCTGTTTCATTAGTTTGTTTTTTTAAATAATTATGTTAATCAACAATTCAAAAGTAATGGCTGTTTTTGATTATTTAATTTTCAATAAATTTTTATTTATTGTTACTTTTTTGAGTTTCAAGTGATTTCAGTGAGAATTGTGGGTTTTTCCTTCTTTAACTGAGGGGTACCAACAATTTTGTCCACGTGTGTATACACAAGCTGGAGCAAAGATTAATACAGCCTCAATCATGAGCCCATTTTAATTCTGCTCCGGTTGAAACTTCTTATAGTCACTAATGCATGAGTGTTTGGAACAGTACAGTAGTCCCCTTCACATTGTAACTGCCCTGGTCTGATGTCTTCTTTCAGGTTTGAACACTGTAAATCAACAAAGCACGAGGAGCCGCCAACCTCGCAGATGCTGCCTCTGCCCTCCACCTCGCTGGCTGGCCCCTCAGACCCTGAACCCAGCGGACCAACACCTGGGTCAGGCGTACAAGACTGGGTCAATGCTGCTGAGTTTGTTCCTGGACAGCCGTACTGTGGGCGGGGTGAGTGACCAACATTGGTAACATTATCGTTGATATTGATTAGCACACTTTCCTGGCATTTATGATGGTTTGGTTGTTTTCCTAAAGTCACGGTTGATGTTTACCATGGATACCTGGCCAGTTGATGATCATTAACCCTTTGATGCGCAACATTGGTCAAAAATGACCCAAATTCAATGGAAATGGGTATCTTCTGACCCATACTGTGCATCAAAGGGTTCTTCACTCAATAGACTCAGCCCTGTTCTCTCTTTGTGTTCCCACTGTAGTAGTGTAGCATAACATTTGCTCAAGCTAACTGAGTTTTCCAGAGTGTAAAATTAACTCAAATGTAAATGAGCTTACTTTGATTCAAACAAATGTAGTTGTGGGCTAACCCACCAGACCAAGGCCACCTGAACTTTCTGGCCTCCAAGTAAATTTTGTGATCCATAACATTTCATCTGAACAGTCATGGAGAACCCATTCAAGGTCCTGTGTTGTGAAAACACATTTGTGTTTAGACACAAACTTGGAGAATAAACTTGAAGCTTTAAAAATGTGAGGTCACATACATCGCTGTCATTCCTTTGGCTCCTTACAATGAAGCAGCTTCTCAGCTTTACAAACCAATGTGAGGTTTTTCCAGTTTCAATATCAAAATTGTAGTCTTTGAGGTAAACACTTGCATAACTCTGCCTCCTTATTGACCACTTTTTTCTGAGATGAGCAGCTGCTTCACAGTTTTATTTCCTCATTAGATCTGCTAGCTTTTGTCAGAACTACAAGCAAGGTAGACCAAATGTTCTGCTGTTGGCTGTAAGTGAACACAAGAGTCATTATGCACACTCAGAAACTGAGGAACTGAAGACCAAGTGGATTCATCTTAGTTTTGATGACAATGTCACTACAATAACAAAAAAACACCTTTGTATCAGCATGTTGCATGACTAATGTGACTAATGTTACCATTAATCAGAAGTGGTGGCAACATAAAGATCAATACGAAACTGATAAATGCAGATTGAGTGTGGGTTGCTGTGTTTTCATCTTGCCTTCAATGCAGCCTAAACTCATACATTTGTTCTGTCTCTGCTCACATGTAGTGTATTTTTTCGAGCAGACTTCCTAATAAGGCTGCTGTCATTTCCATATTTATTTTGACATTTCTGTCAGACAATGGGACTTTTTACTAATGCCATATAGCTTGCACTGTGGATTTGAGCCATCCACTGTCATGTGAAGATGCAGACCAGCTGAAATTCTGAATTCATGGTCCCGTTTAAATTTTCAGGTTGGCAAAGTTGCGTTTTGAGTCTTAAAATGTTTTGTCTTGGTTGTGATGTGTTGTGTGTGCAGCTGAGCCAGTGAAGGTGGAGAACTCCCTTCCACTCATCGAGGAGTTTGACAGTGATGCAGTGCTGGACAGCAAAGAGCTGAGGAAACAGCTCTGTCCGTACGCTGCAGTTGGAGAGTGTCGCTACGGAATCAACTGTGCCTATCTCCACGGTGATGTGTGTGACATGTGTGGCCTCCAGGTGCTCCACCCCACTGACAACACCCAGCGCTCAGACCACACTAAGGTACAGTTACAGTCACATCCTGCTGGTGGATGCACATTCGCCACTAGATTACTCATTAATCATTGGAGATGAAGTTAAAACATTTACAGACAGAATATCAGGGGTGCTTTCAAACTCACCAGGTGTAAAGGTGCATTGTATTCATCGCTTTGGTCTTGGGGACTGTGGCTAATATCTAGATTTCATAGCTACTGCTCTCACTGAATTTCCTCCATGTTTCAGAATCATCAGCAGCATTTTTACATGCATTTTTGCCTCATTATCAGTTTTGCTAATATAGTCCACAGTTTGAGTTTTAGAGGCCATTCTCCTGCCTACAGTCTTATGGGTCTACATTGGTTGGTACATGTTGCTTCCCTCTCAAAAACAAAAACAGGACCTTCGACAAATGTGTAATTGTGGAGCTGACCTAATCGAGTAAGATGGTCATTACACTGTTCCCTTCATTTGTGACGTCTCTCCACGACGCGTCTGCATCTACCATCAGACTGTGCAATTCCTGAAACTAATGAGAAGCAATCGGCTACAGAGGAGACATCTCACTGTGGTGGAGTAACAACAACACTCATGATTGTATCGTGCTGTTGTAGAGTGTCTCAAGCAAACTTAGGTGGAACACTTTAGAATAGAATAGAATATCCTGCATTTGAATTTGAGTGAGTCTAAAAAGGACCAAGCTGTGATGGCTAGACAACTGGGTCAGCGCATCTCCAGAACTGCAGCTCTTGTGGTGTTTCTGGTCTTCAGTGGTCAGGATCTATCAAAAGTGGTCCAAGAAAGGAACAGTGGTGAACCAGCAATAGGTTCGTGGGCGGCCAAAGTTCACTGATGTACGTGGAGAGTGAAGGCTGGCCCGTGTGGTTCGACCTAACAGACGAGCTACTGTTGCTCAGGTTAATGAAGAAGTTAAAGCTGGTTCTGATTGAAAGATGTCAGAATACACAGAGCATCACAATTTGTTCCATATTGTTACCAGTCAGGGTGTTCATACTGATCCCTGTCCACCACCAAAAGCACCAACAATGGACACATGAGCATCAGAACTGGACCACAGAGCAATGGAAGAAGGTGTTCTGGTCTGATGAATCACATTTTCTGTTATATCGTGGATGGCCAAGTGTGTCGCTTACCTCCACACATGGCACCAGGATGCACTATGGGAAGAAGGCAAGCTGGTAGAGGCAGTGTGATGCTTTGGGTAATGTTCTGCTGGGAAACTTTGGGTCCTGCCGTCCATGCTGATGTTACTTTGACGCATACCACCTACCTAAGCATTGTTGCAGACCATGTACACCCTTTCCTGGAAACGGTATTCCTCAGCCTCCAAACTCCCCAGATCTCAATCCAATCCAGCATCTGTGGGATGTGCTGGACAAAGAAGTCAGATCCATGGAGGCCCACCTCACAACTTCCAGGACTTAAAGGATCTGCTCCTAACATCTTGGTGCCAGATACCACAGCACACCTTCTAGTGGAGTCCATGCCTCGGCGGGTCAGAACTGTTTTGGCTGCAAAAGGGGGTCATCATGTAATGCCTGATGTGTGTATTTTTGACTTGTAACTAGTTGTTGGTAATGAGGAAGAAAGCGAGGCGATAAATACATCTCTAACAGAGTTACTTGTCTCAGATTAGTAAATATGTGTATTGCAGGTGTCAGAGCTCTGTACCGTTGCACTCTTAAAATCTCTCTCCAATCATCAATCAAACCTATAAAAACTCATTTTTGTGTATCAAAGTCACATTTTTCGACATTTGTGTTAATGAAAGTGAAACCCTTTCTGCCTTTAAAAGGCTAATATGTAACTCTACGCCACATTTAGAATGTGCAGATCTATGGACCCATTTCCTCTCTCTCCATCCACCCCTGAAACTTGAGCTCACAAAATCATCCATCTGTTTAAACACTGTTTAAAAAGAAACTCTACACTACACAATGGCAAGTAGTAATATTGGAGTAATTCACCGATGCATGTTGAAATTGAAAAGCAACTTTAAAGATGTATAATGATATCGAAAGCCTCACCCTGCAAGTGGACAGGATTGGTTTCTTAGGTTAGTTAAGTATGATACGTTCTGTGGTGTTATGGCTTAACTGTTTCCTCTCCTAGGCATGTATTGAAGCCCACGAGAAAGACATGGAGATTTCATTTGCCATCCAACGCAGCAAGGATATGATGTGTGGTGTATGTATGGAGGTGGTGTTTGAGAAGGCCAACCCAAGTGAGCGCCGCTTTGGCATCCTCTCCAACTGCAATCACTGCTACTGTCTAAAGTGCATTCGCAAGTGGAGGAGTGCCAAGCAGTTTGAGAGCAAAATCATCAAGTGAGTTGATCTCCCCTTTTATTAACTAGAGAAAGAAGGACAATCTGTGAAGTATAGGTAAGATCAGTGGTACATTTGTACATAAATCTTCAAATATTTGTAAATCAAGTAGTTTGTGTGTACAACTTTAAATGCAATGCCCAGAAATGTACAAAGTCTATGTGACTGTCTAAAAAAACAAATGATATTTATTGTAGCATTCTGCGGGCTTTAAAATGGAAAATTTTAATTTCTAACTGTATTCCTGTTTGCCTCGAGTTTGCGCTTATTACTGTAGGAACACACTGTACAAAGC
Source organism: Acanthochromis polyacanthus (assembly GCF_021347895.1). Classification (NCBI taxonomy): domain Eukaryota; kingdom Metazoa; phylum Chordata; class Actinopteri; family Pomacentridae; genus Acanthochromis; species Acanthochromis polyacanthus. The sequence continues at coordinate 67,652,615 of NC_067113.1, read as the reverse complement.
AACTGTCAGCCTGTAGCTGCTGGCAAATGATTGCAGAATCCCTCTTTGTTATAAAGCAACAATTTTCTCTATACCGGAAGTTTAAATTTTAAAAAAGTTATTTATTAATTTTTTTGTCTTATTTATTTCTGTTTTCTATTTTTTTTCAGGTCCTGTCCAGAGTGCCGAATCACATCCAACTTTGTCATCCCAAGCGAGTACTGGGTGGAAGATAAGGATGACAAACAGAAACTCATCCAGAAATACAAGGATGGCATGGGGTACAAAAATCATGTTCTACACTTAGTAACCTCAGAGGAAGCACCTCTGTACACTCAGGTCACAAACCTAAATAATAAGAGTATACACTGAAGCCTGATTGCTGACAGCCAGCATGTTGCTGTGTTCCTGCATTAAACAAAATGCCAGCCAGTGTTTTGTCTAGTGTGCAAACTGACAAAGATTTTCTTTTTTATGTAAGTTTCAGAACTGAAACTGTTATTTGTTCCATTTAATTAGGCACTTTTAAAGTATAGTAAGTATATGCTTTAAAAATTCATTATTTTTTCCTGCAGAATGAAACAGATATTGAATAGAAAACTGTGACGGGTGGATATCATCAGAATCATGAGTGAGATGGTGATTCTGCAGGGGAGTGGGCAGCAACAGTGGAAACTCTACAGGGTGGGGGCAGATATAGGTTCAAAGAAAAATGTTTTCTTCATTTCATTTGTTCAAATTCCACTCAGAATATAGTCGTCACCTGTAGATGAAATTGTATTGCTAGGCCCCTCTGCTGTGCTGTCATATTTTCGAGTTCTGTGTTTGTGTGAGTCACAGGACGGTCTGACTTGCTGTGTTTCTGGTTTCCTTTTGTCTTCTCCAGGAGTAAAGCATGTAGATACTTTGATGAGGGTCGTGGAACCTGCCCTTTTGGCTCAAACTGCTTTTACAAGCATGCCTTTCCTGATGGACGACTGGAAGAAGCTCAACCTCAGCGAAGACAGAACGGATCCAACAGCAGGAACCGGGTAACAGTTGTCAATTCCTCATGAAACAGCCAGGACTTACACATGGAATCTTAGCTAGGTTCTACAGAGCACTTTATAACATGTTTCTCATTCTAATTCTCACATACTGTCATGCAAGGTGCCTGTCTGCCATCAGGAACAACTTAGCGTTCAGTGTCTTGCTTCCTTCAGCATGTGGAGAGGCCAACATTCTGATAAGTGGACAATCTGCTCTACTACCCGAGCCATGGACACACACTATTTGGATGTGTTCAAATGACATCATATCAATCAAAAATTTCATAGAATCTCTAACAGGCTTTCTCCACTGCTGGGACTTTGGACCACTCCTCTTTTGTACCGATTTCCAGGTCTTTGATTTGAAGTCTTCCTTTCTGTCACCTTGGCTCTCAGTTTCCACCCCAGATTCTTGACAGAATTTGGATCTGGACTTTGGCTGGGCCATGGCAAAAATGATCATAGTGTTGTCTGTTAACCATTTCTTCATCACTTTGGCCATGTGTTTCAGATCTTTGTCGTATTGACAGGTTCAGTGCTCCAAAGTTTATGTTTCTTGGCACATTAACTGAAAAACAGTCCAGAAGCATTGCATTCCCGCTACCAGGCTTGACTCTCGGGATAGTGTTCTTGGGGTTGAATGCCTCCAAAGCAAAGTGAAGCCACTTCCCTGTTTTCAGACAGCTCCATTTTCATCTTCTCCAACTTCAAGACCTAAGTGTCTTCTTCTTTTTCCAGGTGAGCTTTTGCAAAGGCTCCTGTGAAATCATGTGTGACTGTCTTGGAGAACCAGGATCTTCTTTGCTTTAAAATCCATTAGTGGTGCAATGGATCACTAAACTCACGGATCGGATCGGTCCTCAGATCAGGAGTCACAGATCGTATTATTTTTCGGATCAGCAAAAAGCAAAACAAAAAAAAAACAAATAAACATACGTTTTTTTCTGTTCATTATTAGATGTCACTTCAAATGTGTGGATGTGCTTCCACTGTCATATGGCTTTCTTATGCCACAGTGCCTACACACCGTCGCGGTTTTGTCCACTGACCTCTTTCCTTCATTGTCATATTTGACAGGGAAACCAAAATGCTCCCATAGAGGGGATTTAAGTGTCGCGGGGCATTCAAGCTCCTCCTTTCTCCGCTCGCCACAAGCTGCGTGCGGACGGAGCACAACTTTTTTTTTTTTTTTTTTTTTTTTTTTTTTTCAGAAATCGATCCGCGGGTCACGTGTGTGCCGAACCAATGATGTCGATCCGAACGGATCGCGGATCAATGATGATCCGTTGCACCACTAGTATCCATGGATGCCAGCCATGTGCAGTATCTGCTGAAATGTCTGCATTGTGATGGTGGTACCAGAACTGCTTATGTTCTTAAAGATGGTTGTGGTGGTTCTTGGATTCTTGTTTGCCTCTTGCACTACCATTCTTGCCACTGCATAGGGTAAAGTTTGGCCCTTTCAGATTCTTCACGATGTGGAACTCATTGACTTTGCTTCACTGTGACCGCTGGCACTAGAAAGCACTTGGATATGGCTTTATAGCCTTTTCCCACAGTGCTCAACCAGAGGTGTCATGAAGTTCTTTGGTTTTAGCCATGATTTGCAGTTGACTAGTAACTGACCAGAAACTACCGTATCAGCTCAGTATGTCGTGTTGTTTTGTTAGGTGTATTATTTTGCACTGGAACCCACTTTTAGCTAAAACCACATAGTCAGATGACTGGACAACACACTTTCTTGGATCCCCAGCAATACACCCACAAAGTGTTAAGTATATTGAATCAACAGTTGTCAATAAAAGCTAGAACAGACACACACAGACTCCTTTATAGTTGGATAATATCAACAGGAGACATATGGGAACATGACGTCTATACAAAAAAGGTGAATCTGATCTGTTCTTGCTAAATTAAAAATGTGTAAAAACTCTTCATCATTAATCACATTCAAGAAATGGTTTTCGACCCTAATAAATAATGCCTGTTTCAAACCAGTTTTTCATATTGAATACATTCTACTACTAAAATTTTTTTTTGTTTTAACTTCCAGTGGCCACACATGGATGTTTTTCTAGTGTGACTGCTGTAGTGCAGATTATACAAGACAGTAATAATAAACTAAGAATATAAAACAGTTATTAAATTCTTGTGTAAAGATGTTGTTTTACTTGGAAGAAAGTATGAGGTCAGTCAGTGTTCTGAAAATATCCTCATAATGGCTAAAACTGTCCCTCTTCCCGTAGAACTCGAGGCGAACACCACTGTGGGACATCTTTGACGAGCAGGAAAGCACCGACTCCTTTGACACCGAGGATGAGGAGATGGTGACGTTTGAGCTGAGCGAGATGCTTCTCATGCTGCTCGCCGCAGGAACCGATGATGAGGTAACAGATTCTGAGGATGAATGGGACTTGTTTCATGAGGAACTGGACGATTTCTACGAGATTTACCTATAGCAGCCTCCCACCCCCACCCCCACCCCAATTCATGTATACTAGACACTAGAATGGACTGTCTTGTGCGAGTGTTGGACAGTAGCTTTCCCCTCACCTTATGTATTGTGGCAGTGCCTTTAAGCAGGCCATTAATAAATGAACTTATAAAAGGTTTAAAAAAGACAAAAAAAATCCAACAAGTCAGTGCACTCGTGCTAAACATTTTCTAGGCATCTATCCTCGTGAGTCTTTCTTGTGCGGTTCGTGTTAAAAGGAAAAATGATAAGAAGAACTCAATATAAGATTTAGCAAGAATTATAACTTTCTTCAAAGAATAAACATTGTCAAGTTTATTTGTGGGTGTGAGTTTGACTTGTTTATCATCTACCCAGGTGTTGTACATACTTCTGAGACTCTGAGGATGCACTCAAACTTACTCAGCACCGTTTACTGTAATCCTGATGGGCATGTTGTAAGATTTTGAAGTTTTTTGAAGGCCGGTACTTCTTCTTTTTCTTTATCGAAGCTGCTGATAGCCAATTTCTTGTGCTGATGTTTATTAAATTTACCATCTTCATTGTCATGTTGTACTGAAAAATATTTCTCCACTCTCAATAATTTTATACTTACACTTTTCATTAAAGGACCTTTTATGGGTCATTTAGATCACAATGGAAGATAAAGTGTCTTTTAAAGTCCCAGGAAGGACAGCTGCCTCTGTTACCCTGAAACATCACCCACTGAGCAGCTCATTCATTTCTTTCCAGAATGAATGTTTAGCATGTAAATGAAACATGGTACAGGCAGCAAACTTTGGGACTGCAAAGATGAGGGAAAAGGCAGAATTCCTTTTCCACATTGGTCCAGATAAGGCTCAGTGTGATTATGAACTTGTATAATGATGTTGACTAGCGTGAGTCCACAGAGGGCTGCTCACAAACTGTGTGCTTAGTGCTTTCTAAGGCAGCTAGAAACCAATACTACTGAAAAAACAGTCTGTCCTTTTCTGTACACTGATCAGTTCCAACATTAAACCACCTGCCTAACATCGTGTAGTCCCTCCTCTTGTCTGACCAATCAGGGCATGCAGAGAGGACTCCCGATGTTCTCCTGCTGTGTCTCACTCTTTGGGTCCTTTGGGTAGATTGGGCTAATTTCAGCACATCCTGTTGATGCTCATTCAAACTGAGATCTGAGGAGTTAGGAGGCTGGGCCAACACCTATGACTTTTTGGGGGTGGGGGTTCCTTGAGCTGCTCAGTCACTGAAGTTTCTGGGTTACAGAGGTGGTGATCTGATCCAAAAGTTCACCTGTTTTTGTAGTCTTGGAAACAAAACACCTTTCAAAGAAGGATGAATTCAGTGTACAGTTGTCCTGCAAAGTGGTTTCCCAATGCTTCTGTGTGACTTTGATCAGAGTTCTCATGTAGTTCAGCGTAAAAATCCAACTGGCTGCATACATCAGCAGACTGCTTCATCAATCAAATAAAGAAAAAAAGATTGACCTTTTCATTTGACATCCGTCCGTGGATGCCTTTGGCACCAAAAGACAAGTCCTCCTCTACACCAAGCTAAAGAGTCGCCAGTTCAGATTAAAAAATCTTCAGCAGACTTAAAGTGCAAAGAATGTTGGAGTTGGGAGACATTTCATTTCCATTCACTGTTCTCTCTTGGCTTCCCTGAATATAGCATATTAAGCTTTGCTGCTGAGATGCTGACCCACAGACTCCTGACAGCTGGTGCCAACCTGTTGAACTCCTTTGGAATGCATATGTTTATACTGAAATGTGTGTTTTCTATGTTCCACAGCTATCATCTTAACTTGAAATTAAAGTTTATTATCAATCTCTGCTTTGTGTGAAGTCCAAATCTTTTCACTTTTCATGCTTAAGTACAATCATACAAGGATTTGAAGTTTAAAATTGTGTTTCTAAGGCCTCACTCTTCTAGTTTTTCATACTAAAGAATATAGGTTGCAGTTTTTTACAATGTGAGTCAATGCTGTGTTTTCAGCTTTTTGGGACTGCACCCTACAGGCCAGACAATATCATAAATGAATATGCTCCTTTAATTTCATTACTTGGTTTGACTAGATGTACTGTAGGACACCTCTGAGAGGTTAAAACTGGGTGATCAGCTCAAGACAACAGATGTATCATTGTTTTCCAGTTCTACCTATGAGGTGCAGGATCAGTGCTGCCTTTAACTTCACACTGAAAGTGCTTTTATGTTCTTCTACTACGCATTATTGTTTATCAAAGTAAAAATCATGACATTTCAAGATGTGAGCTTAAAAGTGCAGCAACTCTGCAATCGCATAACTTCTGCTTTCACAGACTTAGCAATACAGTAGTTTAAGAAACTGAATGATGCTCAATGTGAAATTCAGCTTTGGCCGACAGGACAGAGTGTAAGCATTGTATCTCCTCTTGTGCAGTTATGTTAGCACATGGATAAAAGTGTGAATTGTCATTGAAAAAAAAAATTGTCTGAGTGACCCCAAATTTTTGAACAGTACCTGTATGTCACTTTGGATAAAAGCGTCTGCTACATAAAATAGCAATGATTGTAGCTGTACTCTGTAATGTGAGGTTATTGTTGACTGTACAGAGCTAGAAGCCATTCCTCAGACAGTAGTCAATAAAATATTACTTTAGAGGCAATAACCTTAAATTACTTCCCACGGGACAAATGAAGTTTTGATTTCTAATTGAAATTGAACAGTTCTGCCTGCTCCTTCAGAATAACTCACCCAAAAGAAACAGTTTGTTAATTAAGGAATTATTAAGTTAAAAAAGCGGTTCATTTGGATTGTTTAAATTACGCTTAAATGTAAAACAATGAAACTAACTGTGGTTTTTCGTCTGTTGGTGTCAACTGAAAGCAAACATTCCTAGCAGAATGAATGCACTGATAAGGGGACACCAGTAGCTGAGATCATTATTAGAATTACTTGAAATATTGCCAGTGATTACACTTCTTGTAACGCAGCAAGACATAACTTGAATGATTCCATGAATGATGTATTGTGCTCCAATATATTTCAGTCACACAGCAGCATGCAGCAGTACACCTTCAATCTGAATCTGCTGCTTCTTGTTTCCTCTTTCTGCATTCATTCCCTTTATGTTCAGAGCTTTAGATTGTAGAGTTTAAGAATCCATTGCTGGGCTGGCTATCAGACATTATATGTAAGGTAGAATGAGAAAAAGAACTTACTAGTCTAGATCAGGGGTGTCAAACTCATTTTAGCCCAATTTGATCTCAAGTGGACCACACCTGTAAAATCCTGACCTATAAATAAACACACCTCCAAATGCTTCCTTTGTTTTAGTGCAAACATTCACATTCTGGAAATGTTCACGTTTAATGAAATAAATCGTTTTAAGATACGAAAGCTTTATTGTCATTATACACAGTGTATGATGATATTAGGGATGATTTTCTCTCTTTTAAACATGCAACATAAATAAGAAAATAAGTAGTGGAGTAAATGATGTAAAATAGAAATCTTTACAAAAAAAATGTGCAAGTGGCAGTATAGAACGAAAGAACAGATGCAGCAGCAAAACATTACAAACCATCTGAAAATTCCTGAGAAAAATGATTCACTTGATCGTTTACGCATTACAGCGTCCAGATCAGTGTCTAAAAAGCACAGAACATTCAGTCACAGTTACCTGGAACTGAACAAATCTGTGTTTTACATTTTGATCAAAACAGCCTGTCAAGGTCTAGAAATTACAATCAGCAGTTAATGTCTTCTCTGTAAATTTTTCACTTTGCGAAGTCTTGTTGGTCACACTGGACCCTCTGGTGGCCAGTTTTAGCCCACAGGCCTTATGTTTGACACCCCTGATCTAGAAGAAATGTACATTTATAGATGATGTTGATGAATCATCAAAGACCACACAAGATGACAACATTCAGGCTGTCCAAGTTCAGATCGTTGATGGTTCCCCTGGTTTGTACTGTTAGATGCTCCAGTGACTGGACCTGCACTCTTCCACAAGTGGGTCAAAATGACCCGTTTAACAATCAGTGTGTTTTTCTGCCATTTTTGTCATTTTGGTTCAGGATAATCATTTTTATTATTGCTAGTATTATATTTTTGTTCACACAAAAGCGATTTCATGTTTAAAATCTGTTTATTTCTCACTTTATAACAGATTTTCAACATTTTGATGACTGAAAAAGAAAAAATAGAACAGCAGTAGAAGAATGGCAGCATTGATTTAGCTGACATTTGTCCACTCTTTTCTTCCATCTGTTGCTGCTCTCCATCACCTCTTGTATGATATTATCAGTGATAAAGAGTTTGGTATTATAAATACCAAAAAAGGAAAATTAAAAATTTATATGGAATGATATCAAAAACATGTTTTTTGAGGAATAGCTGTTAAGATGAAATGATTAAAAAAAACTTTTATTAAAAAGATATCGCAGGAAAACGACCTCACCACCTCATTTCTGACTGAGTTATCCTACCATACTTAAATATGTCCTTTTTTAGAATATTTATACTCAATAGTGGAAAAAGAATAAACAAGTCAAATGAAGTGTTCAAAGGATCAGATGAAGCAGCAGCAGGTCCATTCCATCAGAGTCCATGCCTTTGTTTGGGCTCGGCTCTTTGTCTGCACCTTTAAAAACATCAGGAAGAAGAAAAAGGAGAGAAAGGGAGGCGACAGGACAAATACAATGATCGCTGAAACTGGGAAAGACATTCCGAAGGCCGATTATCTCCGATCAGAAGCGAGCTCCTGCCCAGACTCCCCTGTCTCCTCTCCCTCTGAGCCCGGCCAGCTGAGCAGGAGGAGGGACACTCAGACCAGCAGCGGCAGCATCGTCCCGGAGGAGAGCGGCAGCATCCAGCCCCTGGTCTCCTCATCCTGCATCATGACATCGGGGGAGTTCATGCAGACCGCTCCCCTGCTGGCGCACAAATCCAAGAGGAGCCTGATGTACAAGGCGCTCTGCTTCCTCCTCCTCATATTTCAGGGCGGCATCCTGGATTTCTACCTCATCATCTTCACTGACCTGTACTGGTGCTCGTGGATAGCCACGGACCTGGTGGTGATTTCGGGCTGGGGGATTTTCTTCATGAAGAACGCGCGGAGTAAAAGAGAGCGGGCCTGCGGCTTCCATCAGAAGAGCTCCATCTTCGGCTGCAACCTGGGGGAGTTCACCTACGCCTACCTGGCCTGGCTCATCTATGTCATCGCCTGCACTCCGAAGGTGGTGCTCATTCTAGAGACGTCCATCCTGGACCTGATCGCACTGAAGGTCCCGTGCGGGGTGACCGGCTTCAAAATCATCATGCTGCTGTCCGCTCCGTTGCTCTTCTGCCTCATCAACTCCATCATCGAGGACCTGAACGGCTCGACGCGGCACCACTCCCAGAACTGCTTCATGAGCACCTGCCTGGACCTGCTGGACAGCTTCACCCTGGTGGAGATGCTGCTCAGGAACGAGATCCCCACCGTCTACCTGAAGTACACCGTCATCTCGGTGTACTTTGTGGCCCTGGCCGTGCCGGTGGTCTGGCTCTACGAGCTGACGGCGTCGGAGCTGCGCTGCCGGTGGCTGTGGGCCCGCTTCTCCACCGGCCTGCTGGTCAACGCCCCGCTGCTGGTGGTCAGGTGCTTCCAGGTCTACGTCTACAAGACGTCGGTGTCGGTATTCATGTTCAAAAACATCTTCTTCTTGGCGTGTAAGTTGATGGAGCTGGTGGAGCAGTGCGTGGCGGTGCGTGGGGTCCGCAGGTTGGCCGGCAGCAGTAACCCGGCCCAGTTCTCCCACTGCGTGTCCGAGAACGACATGTGTCCGCACGGATACGTCAACACTCTGGCCGTCACCCAGTCCTAGAGGCCGGAGCAGAGCCCGGAGCAGAGCCCGGCAGACCGCCCTGCCTCTGGGGATGGGGGAAAGTGGAGAGGTGGTGATGCCTTCCAGACACAGCTGGAAACTGGGAAATCCCAAACACTGCCCCAACTCTGGCTCCAGATAGAGGCTTTGGAAAAGGAAGCCAACAGAATCAAGTGACAGGTCAGGATAGGGTTGGAGGACAGAACAGTACAGGGTAGAGAACCTGTTACATTAGAACATAAACCACGTCAACACTGAAATGAAAACAAATTCTACAAAGAAACTACAGTTTTCTTAGTTACTTCTGCCTCCACCTCAATCCAGTGACAGGGCGAGATTAACCCGAGGCCCTGGGGCCCCAGCACTGTTCTGTGAAGTTGATTAGAAACAGTGTGTATGACTCACTGCATTAAAGAATCACATGTATTTGTAGAGCACATGTCCTTCCACTAACAGTGGAACAATCTACAGAACACATTGGAGACAGTTTTTCATTCTAAATTCCTATTTATAAACATATCTGTGTCTTTTTGGAATATCCACAGTAATAAGGAAATCCTTCATGGTGAGACATGTTGCTTTAGAACTTTTAAAATAAGTATGAACTGAATGATATTCACCTCTTTACATTGGGCTGAAGGCAGAACTTTCAGACATACTGCTGTTCAAAAGTTTGGGCTCACTTACAAATGTCCTTATGCTTGAAAGAAAAACATTTTTTTAGTGAAGATAACATAAAATGAATGATAAATCCAGTGTAGACATTGTTAATGTGCTAAATGACTATTCTAGCTGGAAACGGCTGATTTTTAATGGAATATCTCCATAGGGGTACAGAGGAACATTTCCAGCAACCATCACTCCTGTGTTCTAATGCTACATTATGTTAGCTAATGGTGCTGAAAGGCTCATTGATGATTACAAAACCCTTGTTCAGTTATGTTAGCACATGGATAAAATTGGGAGTTTACATGGAAATCATGAAATTGTCTGGGTTACAACAAACTTTTGAACAGTAGTGTGTGTATTTACAGGTTTGACAAATTCCACCAAAAACATCTGGATGGTTTGTTTCTTACGAGAGAGTGAGTCTCTTTTCTTTGTTGTTGTGTGGTACACTAACCCTTGAAAGAATACAAAGTGTCATGAGCAATAGAAAAAAAACGCAGAAAAGCGGCAATAATAAACATTACCACAGATAAAGAGGATAAAGAGGAACCCAAACTAACTTCACAGTTCTGTTTATGTCATTCAGGACCCCTTGGTGTTTGTGAACCACAAGACTCCTGTTACAACAAGGACTGGCTGTGATTCATGCCAGTCCTGCACTAATTCACAAAAGTTTATTTTCTTTTTGTTTTTGTTTTCAGTTTTGGTATTTAAAAAAAACACCATTCTCTAACACATTTGCCATCATTTGGCAAAAGTAAGCTGATATGGAGCTATGAGGCAGAACTCACTTTGGGCCCCTTTTGAGCAGGTAGTTGTCGTCCAACAGTGTACCCACATTGTGCCAGTCAGTAAGAAAGGGTCAAGAAATGCATTAGGGGCCCTTGTCATTTAGTGGTGCATATTGCCAAATAACCTGGGAATGAATCTAATTACCACAAAGTAATGCTGATGTATGCTAGATGTGTTTCAGGGCTTTTGAGAGTTTGCGGTTATCCACTAGGTGTGACCAGCTGTGTTAGTCAATAACCACATTGCATTTATGGATAATCTAACATGATGTGATGCCAGAAAAACTATTCATTGAGTCATTTTACAGGCTGAAACCGTCTTCAGAGCAGCGGGGTTAGAATATGTCGCTGTGTTACAATGACATCTAACTGAACCTCTAAAAGCTTGGAGCTGACTAAATTTCCTGAGTTTCCACTTGGAATTCTGACTTTTGGGGTAAATTGCATTCTATATGCCAGTGGATTTTCCAGTTTTTGAACATGTCTGGTGTCATCTGTACCAGCCTTACAATGTTCCCTCTACAGACTGGTCTACAGGTGCTACAGTCAGACCCAACACCTGCAATAGCCTACAACCGTACAAACTCTGATGCACTGAACCTTCCTGAGGCATGTCGGTCAGCCTGTGAGTTTCACTGCAGTATTTTAATGGAATACAGAGAGACAGCAGCTGGACAATGTGTAGATTTAAGTGGCAAAGTGCAATTTGAAGAGTCCTTTGGTTTGCTCTGAACAGCTGGGTTCTGCTTCAGCTATGTACATTAGTGTTTTCTATTGATGACCGTGTTGTCTCCTGGTCTGTGCTGGTTCTAAAAGCTGTGTCTGGTACTGACAGTAGAATAGACATGTGTAAGTTAATGCAACGCTTAAAGACCCAACAGTGCCGTGATAAACAGGTTTACTAATCCTTTTCAAATGGATCCCTGTCCAGCAGCTCTTTCTGTTGGTATCCCTGGCTGTGCTACTGTTCTCCAACTTATGTCACTTTTTGGATTGAGTCCTTAAAGATCACCGGCTACTTCTCAAGCCTTGTTTATTCTCCCTTGCAGATGCACACATGGACACGACAGACACACTTGTTGTTATTCTACTTTTCTATTCCATGTTAGGCCACTTGGAGAACTCTGTTCCATACCTGTGCAATAGGTCATATCTACATATTCCACACATATACACGACTGCGGAGCATGCACATTATTGACCCATGTAATGGAGTCACCTGCACAACACAACTTTTGGGCTGTACACAGATGTCCACACAGGAGTCCATGTGGACGCTCACAGCCTTGGAGAGAGGACAAAATGTATGTCACAGGAACCCCAGCAGACCCTCATGCAATCAGACGCACAATGTGAAAATAGGTTATTCCAGAAGTGGAGGACATTTGGCCTGCACAATTTTTGGAAAATAAACCTTCTCTGTTACAGTTTTCTGCTTCATATTCATCAATAATAGGTAATAAACTATCAGAGGCTTGATTGGCTCAGCTTACACATCAATGGTACCATTTCTATTCCATGTTTTATTAGTTGTTTGCTAACCCTACTCTAATCACAGTAACGGGGTTGCTAATCCATGCTAATGTGATCTTTTTCTCAGCAGTAGAAGCTAGATATTTAGCTAGCTGTTACTGCTGACCAAGAGGACAAACTGACTGATGGAAAACAGTCCAAAGAATGAGTCTGATCCTGATAATATGAGGTAGAGTAAGACATTCAATCAAGGCTGACAAGGGGATGAAAAGATGAAAAATAGAAGAGAAGACATAGCGTTGCTCTACCCATTCTTTAGGAAAACTGTTTGATGATGTTAATTCCACGTGATTCACTGTTTTCTTCTTCTTCTACCAGATAAAAAGATTATGCTAACAGGACTGTTGTGGGACACGTTCCTTGCATAATAATTATTATTATTTTAAAATATTATGTTGATTAAGAAAAATGTTCCCAGAATTACAAGACACCAATGAAAAAATAATACCAAAAAAGAGTTTTAAATTGCATTTTAACTGTATTATTTGAGGTTCAGTTTGGTCATCAGGGGGTGGGACAAGAGAAAAATGGAATTTTTGGAGAAACACCAGAATTATTTGGTATTTTGAAAAATATTTTCAAGCATTCTTTTCTTCTAGTTTTTTTTTTTTTTTTTAGATTTGGTCTCAGGACAAGAACATTTACACAACAACAGTGTTTTGTACATGGATTATTTTAAATTTGATAGGTGGGATGTAAAATGTCCTCCAGTTCTGGAATGACCCTTCTAATGCTGTACTCACTGTGACATCTGTCATTTCAAGGCCCATAGTTCTCTGGATAACAAACTGGCTTAACTCAGTTTGTCAGAAAATAAATGAATACATAAATATAACACTCATTCATTTCATCATAGGGCTTCAGTATGTTTTATTTTCTAAAAGCTTATGCCCACTATACAGAAAATCTCAGTAGACTGAAAGGTTTGTGTCATTTTCAACACACCTGTGAAGTCGGGAACTATATTTGTGTTACTTTCTTCATACTTCATAATATATGGAATCTCATTTCCCCCATGAAATCAGTTAAACATTAGAACAACTGAGACTTGCGAAAATGTTTTCATGAGGTCATGAGTCTTTTCTTAATCAAAGTCAGAGTCACAGATTGACATACGTATTCCAGCTGAGCCTCCACTAATCAGCATTTTCAAATTACCAGTGGATCAAATGTGTTGTCATAGTGAGGAACCCACAAAGACAAATTCCTCTGTTTTAGCTCAACACGGCCTTTTAACTTTATTTTCTAGCCTGGTTTCAGTGAAATGAAGACCCATGAATGCAAAGCTCTACCCAGTGTGTTTTCTCTGGTAAATAAGTGCCTCTCAAAGCATTGTGGGGTAGAAGAACACACAATAGAGAGGTGGAACAGAGGTGTTGTTTGCTTACATATTTGGAGGATGTCAGTGTTGTAATATCTGGGCTCCCTCCTTCAATGTGCTCTGACTTTAAAATGCATCGTACAGTGCTGAGTGGTAGTCCACAGCACAGAACACTGCCTTCTGTTTGATTTCTCATGAGAAAAAAAGTACCTTCACACAGAGACATTTAAAGTGTTGTTTTATTTAGACAGCGTTTGCTAGTGAACAAACTCTTCAGATTTCGAGCACAGACATACCTCCAACAACCGTAGATTTACAACTTTATTTATCAGACACTCTTATCCAACGAGGCGTTTATCTGAGAGTAGATACGGCATGAGACAGGCATACAGAGCAGCACTGGACTACTAAAAGGTCTGTTTTACTCATGACAGTTTCTGTTTTCATTCTTAACTGTAATCTGTCAGACTACCTGGTGGAAATGGGCTTCCATATTATACAACATCCTCTCTTGTTTTGTGCTATAAATAGTTTGAGCAGACTTAAAAAAAGGGACTGTAACCATGATATGGTTGGCTCAGGTACATTTGGAAATGCAGCTTTACCTCCAGTCATGAGAGCATTGTTGCCACAGTAGGACGGGGTGTGCTGTTTACTGAAACACAGTCAGCTTTGTGTCTGTTTTCCTGACGTGTCCTTGGCATGTCATTTCATTGTGCGAAGTGTGTGATTATGACAACCCACACTGCCAACAATCCATACTGGTTCTAAATCAATCCAAATGTTTACTACAAGTTTAGTTTGAAAACGTAATTAAATATTTGTAATTGTCACGAGGATTGTTGGATGAACTGATAAATATGGTGCAGCCAGCAGGTGTTTCAGGTCAGCAGATCTCATCAGGGTCGTTGTGGAAGTCTGATCCTTGGTGCAGTGACTGCATGTGGTGTCTCCAGAGGTGTGTCTTCATGACAAAGCTGTCAGGTTTAAGCTCTGAGCCAGGTTAGTAGTCTCTTCCAGCTTTACTGCTAAATTAAGCCTGACAGAGAGAACAACCCAAGACAGCCATTTTATAAGTGTTGCACAAAAATGATCCATAGACCATTTAAACAAATAAAAGGTGACACAAATTATCCAACTACTTGTAGTGAAAGTCCACTGCAGAGTGGGTGTAAAAGCTTCCATACTGATGAGCTGAAGTGAACCATAGGACTGCACTACAAAGCGAGATTAGAGGGTGAGTAGTGGAGTTTTCTGTGTCATGAAGGTGGCTGTCTTTTATCTAGCTAGGTCCCCATGGTAAGTGATGCTGTGGAGCTAACCTGGTCTGGAGCAAGTTTTGCTCAGAATTTCTGATGTAAATCAGCTGGAAGAAGCGTCTCCCGTTAAACAAAGCATTTCCTAATGATTCTTCATGAGTGATCCAGATTCTCAGCTGAGGGAAACTGTTTGATCTGCAGATCTGTTAAGCTGTACTTTACTGATATCACTGAATGAAGCTGTGTAGTTACAGTATCACACACTGTAAGTATCATGCTGCCATGGGAACTCAACATGGACATATCAAAAGATAGGATAGAGTTAAGGTTAGGGATGTGATTTTTTTAATATCCAGGCTGCATTCGGCAGGGTAAAACATCGAAGAAACAACATGATGTTTTGCTGCTTTATTCGCTTTCTTTCCCAAAGTGCAATGAGTAAGATTATGTCAGTATCATATTAGATATGGAGGCTGAGTCAGGAAATGATTAGCTTAGCTTAGCATAAAGCTTGGAAACGTCTGGAAACCGCTAACGTGGTCTTCTCAAGGCTCAAACATATAGCAACCAGAACTAAAGCTAATAATTAGTCTTACTGGCTTTCCAGAAATGCAAAAACCTATGCTATGTTAGCCCTAAAGAGCTAATTCATTAGCAGTAGCTGCACAGCTAATGCACATCCAGAGGAAGTGATGTAAAATTCTACAAAATATAAATGATACTGGCATTGTGAGAACTAAAAAAAAACAGAACAGAGAACTTCAGATTTGGTATGACACAGTGCTGAACTGATAACACTGTAAAAACGGTGCATGTGTACAAAGTTTACTCGGCCTCATCTCTTGTAACGTCGATCTCGTTTTCCTCTTCTTCGTATAAAAACATTTATATTTATATTTATGTGATTTCTGCATCCCTAACTAAATAGTTAGGGATGCAGAAATTGTATAAATATGTTTCTGTTTTGTTCTGATTTCCTGTCAAGTCAGCTCCCACTGCTGGTGCTGCAGAACACAGATTAGAAAACTGATCATTCTACTGGTATTTATTACAGAGAAGATTTAATCAGTAACATTAGGTTTCCTTTGATTTGGCCTCAAAATAAAGTGATATCCTGCATTATGGGACTGTGCCAGACCTAAATACACTTCAATACAACATCATGTTTAAACATATAAAGTCTAAAGCTGAAAAATTTCACTATGCATGTGTCAGTTATCAATAATCAACTGCATTGATCAGTAAAATACATGTTAGGCATGTTTAACAGTTTTCTAATAGCATTCCTGTCTTGCATCATTTGCAGCAGCAGCTTTACAGTCATACATTTGTATATTCTTCATTCCTTTAAAACAACCTCTGATTGAAGCAGCGAAACACAATTGTTTCATTTTGTGTGGAAGAAGGTTCTCATGATACGTTAAACTCCTTCTTTTGAGTTAATGCACACAGAGTTTGAAGCAGAAAACGTGACTGAACAAAGACAGTTGATAACCACATTCGTGATACCCATTTTCTCTGAATGAGGCTTTAGTTTTTGTCAAGCCGACTTCCACAAAGAAAGCCCAGCTATGTGAACTCGGTTCATAGTTCAGCCCTGGGGTGCTGCTGGGATTAACAGAGGTGATAGCAAACCCCCTCTCACTGGGTCTGCACATTATTTACTATTTAAAGTATATTCAATCAGTATATGTGACTAAAGAGCAGATCTACATGCAGATCTGAACTCATTTCAGTGCCCATTGTTTTGGAGATGAATGAAATCATAGTCCAGTGAGTAATCACAGTGAGGTTATCAAACAAATGCTGTCCCAGCTTTGTTTGCTCTTCAGCGAGTGATTCATGTCTGCAGGTCAGAGGTTATGGTGATTTGTGCCTTGCTTGCTGAACTGCTGAGGGGTCAAGAGTGAAAGGAGGAGAAAAATACCACAAAGTTAACAAAACATTTTTGTCAAAACCTTATCTCTTTGTTCTCCACATAACAAATAATTTAGTGGACTCACGCGTTGGTCACTTTCCAGGCAGCAGTGGTGTCTAGTTCACTAAATACAGCTTTGAAAGTAAACTTGCTGATT
This sequence comes from Acanthochromis polyacanthus, assembly GCF_021347895.1. NCBI lineage: Eukaryota > Metazoa > Chordata > Actinopteri > Pomacentridae > Acanthochromis > Acanthochromis polyacanthus. Next base: position 67,635,655 of record NC_067113.1, on the reverse strand, counting down.
TCAGACCTGCTAAATCATCACGTCTATTTTTTTTTGTCAGTGTTGAGTTACACTTTTTTAGTAATGCATAATTAAGAGTAGATTGATTTGAAAAGTCTGGAATGCACACCATATGTCCATGGCCATCGTAACGCAGACAGACCCAAACAATTAGAAAGAAACACACTAGCATTCACAAGTTTGGGCTCTCTTAGAAATGTTCTTATTTTTGAAAGAAGTAACATCAAATGAATGATAAATCCAGTGTAGACATTGTTAATGTGCTAAATGAATTTTCTAGCAGCAAACGTCTGATTTTTAACCGAATATCTCCATAGGGGTACAGAGGAACATTTCCAGCAACCATCATTCCTGTGTTCCAATGCTACATTGTGTTAGCTAATGGTGCTGAAAGGCTCATTGATGGTTAGAAAACCCTTGTGCAGTTATGTTAGCACATGGATAAAAGTGTGAGTTTTCATGGAAAACATGAAGTTGTCTGGGTGTCCCCAAACTTTTGAAGTAATGAATAATTACGCTTCAGAAACAAATTTCTTCTTGTGATTCTCATGCTGTATTGAAATGAATTGAAAGCAGTGATGCTTGGAAGTAAAAAGGGTCTGATGTGGAAACCAAGTGTGGCTTTAAACTAAGTCATGTAAAGTTTTACTCAATCCCAGCGGTGCTATTACTGAAGCGGTGTAGTTTATCCTGGTGTCAGGCCATGCGTCTTGTATTTTAAATTGAGAGCAAAATTGTATATAAAGAGCTTTAAGAACACAATGTATTTACAGCTTAATGTGGGTAGTTGTCTTCAAACTTGTTGAAGAAACTTTTCAATTATTCCTATGCATTAAACATGAGGAAATGCTTAAATCACTTGAGTTCTACAAAGACAGAGAACTGTGCTAATCCAATTGGCTGAATCTGTTCCAGAGTAAACAGACAAATGGGAGAGGAGGCTGTCAATCACTCTCCCTTCAAAGATCAGCTCTTCTAATGGAGGTCGGCAGTCACTGATGTGTCTCCTATTATGTCCACCGAATGTTTCGTATTTATGTCACATGATCTCAGCAGAGATATCTTTACAACAAAGACTATCTTTTGATAAAATCTTGGACCTTTTATTATTTCAAAGTTTTGATGAACTCTGCAGACATCCCGTGGCTTTGAGGTTGACCCTGATGACCTCTCTGTGGAGGACTGCAGAACCAGAAAGACATGTTTAGTGGTTCTCATTGCTTTCTTTCCATATTGCACTGGTAGCTTAACAGTGTTTGTTTATTGCTTATTATATCTTGCCAAAGTAGTTAAATGGTTATATTTTATACTATTTTGTATTATTTCCTTGTGCCAGTAATCTATTAGACCTTTGTATATGTATACAATGCTGCTGGAAAGGCTCTCTAACAATCTGTATTTAGATGAAGGAAGATTACCACACAGTTTAATCACAAGCAGGAGCACATATTTGCATTAAAGTTAAGAATAGGAGGCCTTCAACCTGTATGAAAAACCGCGTTGTGTAACTATACTAAAGCTACCAAAGGCTTCAATGACATGGACATTCAAAGGGCCAATCATGCTACGCAGATGCAAATGCTTTTTCTTGCTTAAACCTTTGTGCAATGAAAAACACAATGTGCAATTTAAACAGTCTCCTGTCCTATCTTATAATATACAGGCTTCCCTTTTGTTTGAACTTGTTTACAGGACGTAGCTGTTGTTTACAGATAGGACTTGTACTGTAAATCTTTGTGGTGTATATCTAAACTGATACAATGTAATTCATGTACTGTAGATGTAACAGAGTATTATGTGGTTGAAACCTAAAATAAATCAGAGAAAGTTACAAAGTGTGAAACGTAATTATTTATCACGGATTCTTTTATAACAAAACAGGTATCATTAGACCTACTGTTTAGTTTTTATGAAAGTGTAATCCTGACAGAAAAATGTTGCGTTAGGATTCAGCAGTAAATCTGAGGTTTTCTTATTAGACATTCAGAACTAAATAGTATGAGTTTCTTTGTAGCTTCAACAATTATACAGGTTTGCTCATCAGTACGTTCACATCCACCCAGGCCCACATTAACTCATCAGTGAGCCATGGTATAAAAATGAGCTCTGGATCCTAAAAACAACCTGTTTCCCCACTCTCTGTGTACTGGGTATAATTAAGAACAAAAGACTATACTGTTCCATTATTGATAGAATATACATTTTAACTAGACTTACTCAGGCCCTAAGTTCAGACCTCAAGGTTTTATAAAAATGTGGATGTTATGAAGTGTAAATTAAGTCTTCAAAAATTCACCAAGCATTCGGGAGAAACAAGATTTATTGTTGACAAGAACTCCAGGAGTAGTTCTTAGCAGTGAAAACACCACAAGAAGAACTGAAGATACCGAGCTGTCCGTCTTTATGATGTGAACGTTGGTCATTTTTCCATGCCTATAGGACATATGATAGGAGTGACAGTTCTGACACCATTATACCTTTCTAAATCTATTGGTCAGATCTTGTCACCAAATATCATGTTTCATCATCAGATTACAGTGGACAAGATCCCCGGTTGAAATCCCAGGGTGGGCCTGGGATCTTTCTGCATGGAGTTTGCATGTTCTCCCTGTGCATGCGTGGGTTTTCTCCGGGTACTCCTTCTTCCCCACACAGTCCAAAAACATGCTGAGGTTAACTGGTTACTACAACATTTACTGCAATATTTCTCATCTTAGAAATATCTTAAACAGTTTAATTTAAGTATTAAATGCCAGACATAAATGATAAATATAAATGTTAATGTCATATTTAACATGTTGTAAAAGGTCACCAGAAAAAAAATCACACCACTTGTTTGGACATGGTTTGAAGATAAATGTGACAAAATGTTGCTGTTTTTTTAGCATGAGCTGCTTTACAGACGGCACCCCATATAATATTAATGAATGCAATAGTTTTCATTGGAGACAGCTGTTACAGTTCAAATTGTCTTCTTTTATATCACAAATATAAACTAATCAAATAATCATTTCTGATGACAGGTTGAAAATGCTGTGTCCAGTGGGGTAACTGTCATATCCTGCACGAATGAACAACGGCTCTGGAATGTGGGGACTCAGAGGAACCTTGGCTCAAAGCGATTGATAGGACAACTGCATACCTGTCTGCCTGCCTGCTTGCCAAACCCACCTCTGCTTCAATCCAGCCAGCATCCTGCATAAACTCTCTTTTCCTCCAACAAAAATGCACTTTTTTATTTATCTTAATCTTTCACTTCATAAATAAATTCCATTGCTTTTTTAAACCAAATTCTGTGTTGATGTCTACACTTAAGGCCACACTCAGTCATTACAGCAGTGTTTTAAAAAATAAGTATTTGTAACATAAATACATTGACGACATTTGGGCGGCATAGCTCAGTGGGTAGAGTGGCCGTCTTGTAACTGGAAGGTTGCCGCTTTGATCCTCGGCCCGTCGAGCTCACGTTGAGGTGTCCCTGAGCAAGACACCGAACCCCTAATTGCTCCTGGTGGGTCGTGGTTAGTGCCTTGCATGGCAGCTTCCGCCATCAGTCTGTGAATGTGATGTATCATGTAAAGTGCTTTGGATAAAAGCGCTATATAAATACAACCATTTACCATTTGTTAATAACAAACAGGCCAGAAATTTTTAGGTTTATTACAATTGTAAAGATGTCAGATGAAAGGGGCTTCAGATGGAGTGATGATCATGCAGCATAGCGGTGTTCAGAGACAGACAGATCCTCCCACTGAGTTTCCACATCACAACATGGAGGCATGTGAATGTGGTCATCCTTCTCCTCTGCATCCTTGACGCTGACTGTCATACCTAAGTTACAAAAAAACACAATATATTTTTTTTTTATTAGGAATTAAACTTCAACCAGAACATCCACGGGTCATGTGAGTGTTGCTAAGGTCCACTATAATGACAAGTAGCACAGACTAGCAAGAATTAAAAATACTGAGACTGACATACGTTGCAAACTTTAAGTCTCACAAGTATCCAGAAATAATGTAAGCTACATTAAGACTGATCACAGTGGTCAAAACCACCATCTTAATAAAATTTAAAATCTAATTTTAGAAATTGTTTCAGTTAATTGTTCATAACTGATCATTAAATGGAATCACAGCATGGATCATGGGAACTTTACGTCAGGCAAAACAATATTTCACTCAGCCCTATCTGACAACCTCTTCAAATCCCGCCGTGGCTTCTTTACTGGAACATCATAGCCGAGCTATTTCTCGGGGTAAGGGTGCTCCTCTGTCGGCTCTCTGTCCACAAAATGACACGAACATACATACGGGCGCTTCGGTGGGCACTTAAGGTTTAGCGCTTTCAGCCACAGCCGTATGTGCTCCTTATCTTTGGGCGGAGGATGTAGATTATATGGTGCCCCACAACACTCCGATCTCTCCACATGATGTTCAAAACAGGGTTGTTTCAAAAACTCTCCTCTTGGCCCAGTTATTATGGCAGCCTCGACATCTTGATGAAATAAAATTGCTATCTGGTCCAAGAAGCTTACACCACTCGTTCCTTTTGTTGACAACTGCACTTCCGGTCTCAAGCGGAAATCACAGGACAAAATGCTGTAATATGGTGCCGCCCTGGCGAAGCTGCAAAATAAGGTGGATAGAAGGTGGACATTGTGGAGGCCGAGACACTGGCTCTTCTCAGCTTACGCAGGAAATAGAGACGTTGTTGTGCCTTCCTGATCAGTGATGTTGTGTTTCTGGTCGAGGAGAGATTTTCTGAGATGTACACACCCAGGAACGTGGTGCTGCTCACCCTCTCCACAGCTGCACCGTTGATGTTGAGAGGAGCTTGCTGGGTGTGTCCTCTCCTGAAGTCAACAATGATCTTCTTCGTCTTTTCCACGTTCAGAGAGAGGTTGTTGGTGCTGCACCACCTGGCCAGGTTGCTCACCTCACTCCTGTGTTGTGCCTCATCCCTGTTGCTGATGAGACCCACCACAGTTATGTCATCTGCAAACTTTATGAAAAGATTGGAATTGATGTGTGCAGGAGTGCAGTCATGGGTCAGCAGGGTGAAGAGTAGGGGGCTCAGCACTAGGGCCCAAATTTTGCTTTCGTTTTGTCTTCAGTTAAACTGAAGAATTCCCAAACAGCGGAGGTTTTCAGCATCTTGTCTTGTGTTTATGCAACGAAGTGAAGCGTGACGTCAGAGTCGGCAGCCACCCGGCCATTCGGGTGGTGTTTACAAACACGAACGGAGGATCCGAGATGAGCCGAACACGACGGGATGAGCCGAAGTGGGCCGAAGGGGAAGGGAAGAGACGAGCTCCGAATATTTTCGTCTGGGGGGAGGAAGGGGTGATCACATAGACATATGTGTATATGTCATAGACATATGTGTATATTTTTATGTGATCACAGGACGGGATGAGCCGAAGGTGGAAGGAAGACAGTAACGCCGCATATTCTTTCCGCCCGGAAATAAGCATAAAATGTAATTCTACACTAGCATTATAATTGTCCATATATGTGTCATTTGGGTGAAAATTAAAATGAAAATACAAAAATCTGCTTGCTTTTTATCATGAGAATGAAAGGGGCATTTGGCATTTAATTTTCAAAGACTTAGGAGGACAATATTCAAATCATATGTCCCCAGTCTTTTGCATTTAGAAATTACTAAGCTCCTTTTTCAAGATTCAAGACCTTTATTTGTCACAAACACAATTATACACAAAATCAGCGCTGTGAAATGCATTAAGCACCTGTTCCACACTAAAAGAAGAAGAAATAAGAAAAACACACAAGAAATATATACAATATAGACAAAAGATAAATAGAAATAAGCAAAATAAATAAAGTGTCAAATAGTGCAAAATATATACACTACCGTTCAAAAGTTTGGGATCATCCAGACAATTTCAAGTTTTCCATGAAAACTCCCACTTTTATCCATGTGCTAACATAACTGCACAAGGGATTTCTAATCATCAATTAGCCTTTCAACACCGTTAGCTAACACAATGTAGCATTAGAACACAGGAGTGATGGTTGCTGGAAATGTTCCTCTGTACCCCTATGGAGATATTCCATTAAAAATCAGTCGTTTCCAGCTAGAATAGTCATTTACCACATTACCTATGTCTACACTAGATTTATCATTCATTTGATGTTATCTAAATAGAAAAAAAATGCTTTTCTTTCAAAAATAAGGATATTTCTGAGTGACCCCAAACTTTTGAACAGTATTGTGTGTGTGTGTGTGTGTGTGTGTGTGTGTGTGTGTGTGTGTGTGTGTGTGTATATATATATATATATATATATATTTATACTCACAAAAGGCGAAAAGTGAATACAATATTGAACAGGGTATTTATTGAACAGAATTTGCAGGTTGATATGGAGTCTATTGTTTCCGATTCAGCAGATTCTTAGTTGAGCAGACCACCCTCCTTTAGGGCCAAGAAGTCCTGCTGGGTGCTGCTGCCCATCCAGGTGGTGATACTCGTAGCCAAAACACTCTCAATGATGCAGGTGTAGAAGTTCCTGAGCACCTTGAGAGGGAGCTTAAAGTCCCTGAAGGGTCTGAGGTGGTAGAGACACTGTCAAGCTTTCTTCACCAGGGTGTTGATGTGACGCCTTTTTCGTTCTCATTTTCAAATTCTTTAAAACTTCATTTCAATTTTTTTTTGACAACAATAGAACACAGTAACATGTAAATATAAATGCCAAAGACTGGAAAATTATTGCTTTATAACACTGCCATTCCCTAGCAGGTATAGTCTTGTGACTTAATCTGAGTTGGATTATTACATTTTCATTTTTACACAAATAGCACGTGAAAAATTCTAAAGCAACACACTATAATGCTATATGCTATAATGATAGTTCTGCCATAAGGATTCTACATGTCCTTAGAAAAAGGTTAGACCTTTCAGCCTCAAACTGAATGTTTTTTGGTGTTTTTCAAAGATTTTCTGGGGGCCTTTTCCAGCTTTTTTGATAGGACAGCAATGAGAGAGAGTCCCTATAGTCTGGGACTATAGCCCCTGTTTATGGGCCATCCGCTTAACCTGCTGAGTTAACGGGTGCCCCTCAAACTGAATTCTGAATTCAAACTTGAATCTTGACTGCATTCACAACCCATAGGAAAAAAGTTGACAAAGTTGAAGTGTACTGTGCCTGTATCTTAGTCCTATGAAGGCTTGATCATGTTGTCTTCAAAAACAATGTATCAAAACTGTTTGGGATGTAGTATTTAGAAAGTCATCATGAAACATTAAATATGTAGCATGTGAGCCCCACACTGATAGCGCTATCCAATTTTATATACAGTGTCTGAAGCTCTTGCACACTCCTATTTCAGACACACATCTGTAATATCAGACAAAATTAGTGAAGATCCCGTAGTTAAACCTAGTGTAGTCAGTATTTCTATGATGCCACTGGACAGAAAATACATACTAGCATTTCAGCTTATTGTATGTCAAGTGGTCTGAAAGGTAACTAGACTTCTGCCCCTCCTCCTGGCTGATTTTTCAGATTTCAGGAAAGGCAGCCCACAACAGGAGATTTCAGTTAATCACCCAGCTTTTCAGCAATCAGTGTCAAAGTCCATGGAGAGACGCTGGGGTCCAGTGGGTTAGGTGGTTGACAGGGTTCAAATCCCAGGTGAGCCCACAAATGACTGTGGACTTTTAGACTGACTATGATTAAAGCCTGTACTTGCCAGATGGGAGGGGCTTAGAACAGATATGAAAAAGTTGCAGAGGGAGAGCTGTACATTTTCAAGATTTCTGCCTACAGTAGCTTTAATGTTCATATGGCTCTTCTGGGTCTCTGTCAGAGTATCTGGGATTCTGCAGAAACTGCTGCTGCTGTAGTCTCATCAAACTCACGAGTGGATCCTCTTTGAAAGGGGGTTCATTCTGGGAGGATATTTTGGAGCTGTAGCCTTGATCTGAACCGCTGTTTGGAGCTTTTCTAGAATCCAGACCCTCGCCCTCCTCCATATCCATAGGCTGGGGGTGGCTGATTTCAGAAGAAGGGAAATACTCACTCGGTATGTTTGCACATGAGGGCTCTGGAAATTTTGAGTCCAGAGAGTTCTGTGGAGTTGAGCTTCTCTGGTCAAAATGGGCAAAGGGTTGATTGATAGGCAGTAAAGAATCCTCATCATCATCCTCAGTAGGAAGTTGACCCAAAGGTTCTTCTCTGAGGGAGAGCCAGTTCTGCCTTGGTGGTGGTAATTTGTTCAAAACAGGCTCTGCGCTATAGACTGATGCTGGACTGGGGCTGTGAGGATACAGATGATCTGTCAACACCTCATCCAGGCTTGACAGATGTTTGCACTCAGGATTCACTGCTGGTATAAGTTCTGCCACTGATGATAGCTGGTGCTCTGGGTTCAGTTCAGGTGTAAGAATATGAATCCTGTTGCAATTTTCATTGATTTCTACCTCATGAATGAAAACGGGAAGCCCATCTCTGATTACAGGGACACACTCTAGGACAGGAGGGATCTGCAGCTGGTCAATGAGTGGGCTGACTTCAGCAATGACTTCCTCCTCATTTTCTACACACTCCCTCTCAAACCAATCGGGATTTTCCGTTTGGTAGGCCTGGAAGGCATCAATAGCTTTTTTCAGGTCTCTACCTGAGGGACAGTGGAAATATTCATCCCCACCAATTCCCTCAATGTGGTTAACAAGACCTGGCTCATACTTTTCTTTGTCTAAGATGCGGAAGTACATCTCTTCAAAGTGCTTCATCAGATTATATTTGACGGCAATGTCAAAAACTGATGGCACGTCTAGTTCGCTGCTGATGTCACCAAAGTAAGCTACCATGTACTTGCTCTGCATACCTGCCTGGTGCATGTCAGTTAGGAAGAGGTTAAGAAAGGGAGTGAGCATATCATCTGTGGGAGAGGTGATGTCTTCCCTCAGTGTCACTGGCCTCTGACCACACATGGCCCTCCACTTTGCCTGGACACCTTGTGAACACAGCACCAGGATTTTATCAGAGGGGTTTTTCATCTGCTGCCGTTGCCACTCAAGCCAGCGGTGGCGACCCACCATGCTGACTGATGTGGAGTCGAGCAGGTCTACCAGCACCTCGATGCCACACTTGGCCCGGAGGAAGCTGCAGAGCTTCAGCACTATGTCTCTATACAAGTGGTGGTCCTGGGAGTAGATGACCAGCACTTTGGGAGGTTGTTTAAGCTGATGTTGCTGCTGTTTCTTACTTTTGTCATGTGGTGCAGTTTTATCTGAAAGTGGAAAAAAAAGTACAAAGTACCATCAGCAGATTAAAGGTGATTTTAAGCTATCCACAAGTCAACAAAAGTCTATATTCCCAATAAAAGTTGATGAATTGTGACTGAAAATGTATTCTATGTGACTAACCTGACTTCCTGCGGTAGACATAAATCACAAGTGCCATCACTATGCACATAGACACCACTCCTATTGCAATCAATGTGTTCCAAGAGACATCTGGGGCATCTGTTGACTTTGCTGTGGTAAAGAAAACACAGTTTATTAGTTGGCAACACTGCAGATTAAACTAGCCATCCAAGCCTCATGCAAGCATATCACAAATCTGGATACCTTGCAATATCTCTTCTAAAGATCTTCAGGAATATGTTGTTTTAGTCATACAAAGCCAATGACTAGGCTTCAAGGGTGGTGAGTTAGTCAGTGATTGTTATGGCTGCTGAACTGACTACTGTAGATTTCTGTGCAGACATTCATGGTCATACTAGTAGTTAAATTGACTATGCTGACTTCACCTCTACGACCACAAGTGGGCCCAACTTTTTACTTATCCACTGACATATCTCTTATCAAGGACCTGAAATCCATAGACATTGTTTATGGACCAAATCAAGTTGGCCATGTTTGTTGTCTCAAAAAATAAAACTTGATGGTTCAGCAGATTTAATAATCTGATTTGGTGTAAACTGAGCCCAAGATGGACGTCCCTTATACTTGACCTAAAGGCAGATCAATATATATAAACTGCACAACAAAATAAAACTATGTTTTAATTTTAATTTTGAAGAAAACTGTGTTGTGTTAATAATGCCCTCACTACACGCAGAGCATGCTTTCACACTGTATAAACAGTGCTTAACAAATTCATTAGACCACCACCCAGCGTAAGGTGTTTGACACCGCTGCCCTAAATTAACAGTATTGCTGATTACCAAAATATTGTTTTATGTTTCTGTAATGATTAATCTGCCAGTATGTGCAAGCTCTTTAATCACAATGATATATTTAATGCTAAAAGAGTTATTGTTGTTATCCATGAATTTTCAAATTTACAGTTTTACAAAAAGCTGAAAAAAATAATAAAGCACATTATTACTTTTTGATTGAGATGCCAAATTACAGTTATTTGCTTGTGTTCCTGAACAGAAAAAATGTGTGTTAATGGTTGTGTGTTACCCTTGATTAATTTCTGACTTCTCAGAGAAGTCAGAAATTAATCTCAGTGTGTCGGCTCAAATTTGGGTAAAAAACCTGAATTCAGTTTGAAATTCCTCACTAATGTTCAAAATGTAGAAGTGTAGGGGACTCACTGAGAAAGATAAGAAGAGTCTGAATTAAAGCACTTCATGATGCTGGATGGTCTTTGAGACAAATAGGGCAAGACACAGTGTGGTCAGTATGCCTTGGACTCCATTGCAGAGACTGGTACTTAGAAAATGCACAAAGGAAGGGGCTGAGAATGAAAGCTAACTGAAGCAGATGTTAGACACCTCAAGATTTTAAGTATTAGAGACAGAAGGAAGACCACTGCTGACCTTCAGGCAGAGACTAACGCTTCTACATCAGAATCTGAGAAAATCTCCAGAATGACCATAAGCAGAAGACTGAAGGAACAAGGCTTAACGGGAAGAATAGCTGCTAAGAAGACATTATTGAGGCCTGCAAAAGCACCTAAAATTTGTCAGGGAGTACAAACACTGGACTGTATATGACTGGAAGAAGGTACTCAGGATAAACGAGTTCAAGTTTGAACTCTTCAGACAGCATGTTTAGGTCCGTGGAAAAGCTGCAGAACATTTTGATGCTAGAGGCATTGAAGTCACAGTGAAACACGGTGGAGATTCCATTGTGGTATGGGGTTCCATTTGTGGAAATGGCATGGGCAAATTAGTTAAAATCAGTGGTATCATGAGCAAGAAGATCTACCACAACATCTTGGTACATCATGGAATCGCTTCCGGATTGCACCTGATTGGTAGTGGTTCATATATCAAGAAGACAATGACCCCAAGCATACTTTAAAGCTGTTCAGAGACTACTGGACCAAGACAAAATTAATCTGGAGTACTGGAACTGATGGACTGGCCAAGCCAAAGTCCAGACTTGAATCCTATTGAACAGGTCTGGGATTTATTGATTTCAAAAATAGATTAAAAAAAGGTTTCATCCAAAGCAAGTCTCTGAGAACAGCTACAAACTATTTGGAACTCAACAACAAAAGAGACTGTGGAAAAGTACAATAAAACAATGACAGCAGGAATGCAAGCTGCAATCAGCACCAAAGGAGGTAATACAAAATATTGACAGTTTTGGTTAATATACACCGATCAGGAATAACATTATAGGAATAACAACCACTTGCCAAAAATTGTGTTGGTCCACCTTTTGCTGCCAAAACAGCCCTGACCCATCGAGACATGGACTCCACTAGACCCCTGAAGGTGTGCTGTGGTATCTGGCACCAAGATGTTAGCAGCAGATCCTTTAAGTTCTGGGTAATTGCAAGGTGGGGCCTCCATAGATCAGACTGGTTTGTCCAGCACACCCTACAGATGCTGGATTGGATTGAGGTCTGGGGAATTTGGAGGCCAAGTCAGCACCTAAAATTTGTTGTTGTGCTCCTCAAACAATTCCTGAACCATTTTTACTTTGTGGCATGACATAATATGCAGCTGAAAGAGGTCACAGCCATCAAGCAATACCGTTTCCATGAAAGGGTGTACATGGTCGGCAACAATGTTTAGTTGGTACGTGTCAAAGTAACATGAGCATGGACGGCAGGACCCAAAGTTTCCCAGCAGAACATTACCCAAAGCATCACATTGCCTCCACCGGCTTGCCTTTTTCACATAGTGCATCCTGGTATCATGTGTTCCCCAGGTAAGCAACGCACCTGGCCATCCACATGACGTAAAAGAAAACATGATTCATCAGACCAGGACACCTTCTTCCATTGTTCTACGGTCCATTTCTGATGCTCACATGTCCTTTGTTGGTGCTTTTGGCAGTGGGCAGGGATCAGTATGAACACCCTGACTGGTCTGAGGCTATCCAGCTCCATACGCAACAAACTGTGATGCTCTGTGTATTCTGACACCTTTCTATCAGAACCAGCATTAACTTCTTCATTAACCTGAGCAATAGTAGATTGTCTGTTGGATTGGACCACATGGGCCAGCATTCTCCCCCAATGTGCATGAACCTTGGTGGCCCATCACCCTGTCACTGGTTCACCACAGTTCCTTCCATGGACCACTTTTGATAGATCCTGACCACTGCAGAACAGGAACACCCCAAGAGCTGCAATTCTGGAGATGCTCTGATCCAGTCCTCTAGCATCACAATCTGGGGCTCTCATCAAACTCACTCAAATCCTTACACTTGCCCATTTTTCCTGTTTCTAACACAACTTTCAGGAGAAAATGTTCACTTTCTGCCCAATATATTCAACCCACTAACAGGTGCCATGATGAAGAGATAATCAGTGTTATTCACTTCCCCTGTCATTGGTCAGAATATTAGGCCTGATCAGTGTATGTGAAAAAGGACTATTTAGTTGTGCCAGTTTGTTATTTGCCTAATAAACAATAATAAAATTTTCTAGTTTGAAACAAGTTTTTGACTGATATCTAAAATGTCCATGTTTTCTTGTTTTTATGGCACGGGGTCTAATACATTTGTAAAGCACTGTATATATTATAATAAGGCATGCAATTATAATTTAAGTATTAACAACTGATTGGCAACCTGATACATGCTGTATAAAGACAAGGAAATCTGGGAATCAAACCATTAACTTAATCACCGATGTTGAACTTGACCATAATATGATGCTAAGGACTGCTCTACTGCAGAACTGAACAACCGCTCAAAGTATTCTGAAAATTGCAGTTTGTCCATTTGCAATATGAAAACTGCAGGAGCTGCAGTTTGTTGAATAGGGTACAATGTGTCACAAGATACCCTAGCCTACTAATCATATTCTCTAAATATAAAGAAACGTGCATGTTTGGTACAAACTACTCTTATAATAATTTGATCATTTTAATGTTTTTTCAAGCATATCTGCAAACATACCGGTACAAAAATCCTGAGTTCTTTTATGACGGATACAGTCCGGCCAGCATCGTGGGAAATGGGGATTTACCTGCAGTAAAGAAAAAAGTCATGTTAACAAGAACACGTAGGTAAAGTGTGATTATAGACAATTCTAAGGTATTAACAGAAAAATGAAAAAAAAAATGGTTATGAACTGAATACTAACATCACTCAGCAGAATAAATGTAAAAATGTTTACCTCAACAGCAAACTGGCAGCAGGATCTTGGCCATTTATCAAGAATGAATGACATATTCAGGGTCGTCAAATTGTTCTGGAGAAAAGGTTGTGTTTTTAATGTGCAAAGATTATTATTCAGGCAGACTGATGCTGCACTGAACACTTGTCAAAATAGTTGCAAAATACAACATTTGCATTTATTAACATAACTGTACGATATGAAAATGGAGGTTTAATATGTAATGTATCTGTTACTGTAGAGTTACCACATTTACGTGGTTTACAAATATCATAAGCATTCTTTTCTGCAATTAGCAGAATAATACTGCAGGGAGAGGATGTACACCGAGTTCCATGTACTGAAAAGACAAAAAACTGCTAAAAAAGTAGGCTAGGATACAACAGACAGGATGTTGTAATGAGCAGATACAGAAATGTTCTAGGTCAAATCACTGAGAAGAAAAACACATTCATTCTGTGACTGTATGAACAGTTTCCAATACAGAAGCCTCGTAATTTTCCACTTGATGTGATCTTACCTTTTTTATGCTGTGAGGATGTTTGTTAATGTCGCAGCTGACAATAACATCATACTCTTCACACCGTTTATCTGTGTTGAAGCTAACAGCCAGAGCAGACTTTCCACTGTCTGCAGTGATCTGAGCCACACTGATGTTAGACTGCCACAGACTTCCTACAATACAACAAAGGGACATGTAGCAGATGGGGAACACTTTATATACTCTTACTGGACTTTAAGAACCTCTATGAGGGACTCACCTGTCTCTATACAGAACTGGGTCATTTGCATTTTGGGATGGTGACAGCCTGTGTAAACCAAAATGAGAGAATTTTAGCCTATCAGCAGATGAGAACATGAAAATGAAACAAATGCTCCAAATAACACCTATGTTTTCAGTTAAATCAGCCATTTTCAGCTTAGGAGATTCTATAAGAACTATAAATCATCTCACTATCAGCAACTCAGATTTCAGACCTGCATTGTACCTGCATTTTCAATAATTGCCACCATGTTTCAGATACTTGAAAGTTCTCTACATATACAGTGTGTGTAAACCTGTATATTCCAAACCAGACAAAGACATTCAGAGAACAGACTGATTACATAATAAATGGTTTTTGTCTTCAAACAAACACGGAAATACACTGCTCAGAAAAATTAAAGGAACACTTTGAAAACACATCATATTTCAATACGGGGAAAAAACAAACTGGATATTTACATTGATATGGACTGGATAATGTGTTAGGAACGAAAAGTGCCACATTGTTTGATGGAAATGAAAATTATCAACCCCCCAGGAGGGCTAAATTCAAGACACCCCAAAATCAAAGTGAAAAACTGATGTAGCGGGCTAGTCCATCTTGCTGAAATTCCTTGGCAGCAACTCAAAATGGTATTCAGTAGTTTATATGGCCTCCATGTCCTTGTATGCATGACTGACGATGCCGGGACAAGCTCTGAATGAGACGACAGATGGTGTCCTGGGGTATCTCCTCCCAGAACTGGACCAGGGCATCGCTGAGCTCCTGGACAGTCTGAGGAGCAACCTGATGGTGTTGGATGGAACTAAACATAATGTTCTAAAGGTGTTCTATTGGATTCAGGTCAGGTGAGCATGGGGGCCAGCTAATGGTATCAGTTCCTTCATCCTCCAGGAACTGCATGAGTTCTCTTACCACATAAGACTGGGCATTGTCATGTCCAGGACCACTGCACCAATGTAGGGTCTGACAATGGGTCAAAGGATTTCATCCTGATACCTAATGGCAGTCAGAATGCCATTGTCCAGCCTGTAGAGGTCTGTGCGTCCCTCCATGGATATGCCTCCCCACACCATCACTGACCCCCCACCAAACCGGTCATGCTGAACAATGTTACAGGCAGCATAACATTCTCCACGGCTTCTCCAGACCCTTTCATGTCTGTCACATGTGCTCAGGGTGAACCTGCTCTCATCTGTGAAAAGCACAGGGCACCATTGGCAGACCTGCCAATTCCTGTGTTCTATGGCAAATGCCAGCCGAGCTCCACGGTGCCAGTCAGCGAGCACAGCGGGCACTAGAGGACGCTGGGCCCTCAGACCACTCTCATTACATCTCTTTCTGATTGTTTGATCAGAGACATTCACACCAGTGGTCTGCTGGAGGTCATTTTGTAGAGCTATTGCAGTGCTCATCCTGTTCCTCCTTGCACAAAGGAGCAGATACCTGTCCTGCTGATGGGTTGAGGACCTTCAACAGCCCTGTCAAGCTCTCCCAGACTAACTGCCTGTCTCCTGGAATCTCCTCCATGCGCTTGAGAATGTGCTGGGAGACACAGCAAACCTTCTGGCAATGGCACGCATTGATGTGCCATCCTGGAGGAGTTGGACTGTTTGTTGAACCTCTGTAGGGTCCAGGTATCACCTCATGCTACCAGAAGTGACATGGACCCTAGCCAAATGTAAAACTATTGAAAAACAGTCAGACAATATTAGGTAGGAAAAAATGTCAGTAGCCTTCACCTGTAAACTCATTCCTGTTTTGGGGGTTGTCTCATTGTTACCCCTCTAGTGCATCTGTTGTTAATTTTATGAACACCAAAGCAGCTGAAACTGACTAAAAAGCCCCTCAGTTACTTACTTGACCAGATCAGTATCCCACATGTTTCACTGATTTGATGCAATACTTAGATTAAAAAGTGTTCCTTTAATTTTTTTGAGCAGTGTATATCTATAAATATATCTGTATATAAAAAGAGAAACTCACTGCCATTTCATCCAAAAAGTAACAGAAGGATGAACAATCCAGGAGTCTAATCCAGACAGTGGGTTTAGTCAAAAATACTTAGATTATTAACTCTGAGATAAGAGAAACTATGCGTTTTCCTTTCCAGAAAGAGGTAACTCTGGGTCACTCACCATAGTAACAGCCTATATCAACCTAACCTGTTCTCTGGAAAGTTTACTTCAACAAATTCATTTCCTCACTCATACAATCCTTATCAAAGCACATACCACAGAAGTTTTGTCTGTAGGCTCATCAAAATAGATATTAATTAAACTAACTCCAATCAGCTGTTCTGGAACCAAAAACTCAGGTTCCTCATTTCAGAGTTGGTCTACTTAGACTTTAGGTTTAGGCTCACGTTTTGTTAAACCCTCTTTGTGGAAAAGACTCCATGAAGACAGCAGGTTCATTTGCTCACTCTAACACAACAAAACAGCCATGTTGGTTGTGACTTACCAGGGACAGTGACATCAGTGCTGACATCATAGGAGGTGTGGTCGAGCTCTGGTTTGGGGATGTTGAAGACAGACACCCGGTATTTCTCACCAGGGACCAGCACCAGCATGTCAGCTGAGAATGACCACTGAAAACACGTTGTTTTCAGGATTTTGGAAATCAATCACAGGGTTGTCAGATGTGATGACATTAACAGCAACAAAGTCTACAGTCAGAATAGGATGTGGTGGAGCAACAGGTGAAGAACACTGCTAGTCTGGTGGTCGCGGCTCAAAGCAGAGAGGGAAGAGCTGCAAGTGGAAAGCTGTTTATTCTTCAATTCTGCTGTTTGAGTTTTTTTTTTTTTTCCTTTTATCCAATTTTCTGTGGACTGCAGCTTTAGGAGGATTTGGAATGCAGGACATTGAAGGGTGATATACTTTCTTCCTCATCTGCTTTTACTGAACTGCAGGATCTTGTGGCTAATTGTATTTGAGCTAGCTGCAGTTCTCTTTGATTGAATGGCATTAAAAACTGATGCCTTGGAGAAGTTTGTCATCTCCAATGAAATCTGCCTGATACGAAAAGAACTAAAGGGAAGCAAAGGAATACGGTTAGTTTCTCTCCACAGGCTACCTACAACAGGTATAAGGGCAGTAATGGGACAAAAAATGGATCATCATGATACAGGATGCAAAGACAACAGTCCCAAATTCTTAAATTGCCCCTAAGGGACAAATAAAATTCAGAAAATGAAAACTAAAAAGTTGAGTATGTTTTACAAGTATATATATGCAAATGCAGAAATATAGCCATGAGATTTCAACATAGACCTCTAAAGAATGTCTGAAGCGGAATTGAGCCACCCACCTTTTCGTTTGATGGATCTCTCTGTCCAAGTTTGTCTTTGAAAGAATATCGAACACACAGGTTGTGATTGGTGGGCACCACCAGGACGTGAAGCTCAGTGGCAGTCAGGTAACTGATACTGCCTGAAGAGGAACACAGCAGAGGTTACTTCACCACTGTACACTGATCTACAATTTAGTGTTTGTCACGATTTAGGATAGATTATTTTTGTTGATTCATCCATTTTGTTTCTGTCAGTAATAAAAGAGAACTAAACAACTTCAATGCTAACATCTGGGAACAGTTTATTTCTGACCTGTCTAATATGTTCTTGACCCATCACACTTCAAGGACATCACTGTTACTTACTTTTCAAACTTTTTCTGATGTTTTCCTGACACTTCTTTTCACATCAATAAAAAACAACACAAAAAATATTTGAGGGCTCTATAAAAAAAACTGAATATACAAATAAAACTGCAGTAAATACAAACCATTATTTAGTAAAAAATGACATATTTAGAACACAGTTATTAACATGTCAGGTACGATATTGTTATGACTAATACAAAGCATGATAAAAAAGTTAAACACCTGATTTCACTGAAGCTGTCATCTGCAATTTAATGTCCATCTTCTTGTCTGTTCTATATTGCTGTCTGGGGTTAATTAGGCACAAATTCACAGAGGACTCTTCCTATTAGATAATAATAATAATTCTGCAGCTCTTCCAAATAGCAACATGGTGAGTTTCCTCGTGAAACAACAAAAATGTGTTTTTTTTTAATGTCTGCCTTAATAATACAGGGTGCTCCAAAAAACATGGCATCACTTCATCACCTAATAATTTGCTTAGAATTTGTTTGCTGTTTTTGCTCTAAAAAAGTGTAAACATTGTTATTGTTCTACTTTCAGGAATAGACATGCCGTTTACTGCGACAGAAAAGGTGCTCTGTGTACTGCAGTATGCCTAAACTCAGTCAAATGTGAATGTGCAATGTGAGTTTGTGAGAAACTTTCATAAACAAGCGCCAACAGGAAAGCAGATTTGGATGTGGCATGAGAAGTTTCAAGAGGAAGGAAGGAACTCCACTACCGACTTGATGTGTGACGCGTCACAAGCGGTGCACACATTACACATTTGTACTAACTTTGGAACATTATAAAATGACCATCCCTCAGAATTTTCATTTGAAATTTATAGAATAAAACATTTCATGTCCAAAGTAAATTCTATTAAGAATCATTTCTCCTGACCATGTAGTCACTCCGATATGGACATCTCAAATGATGTCGATTTTGTTTGGGACACCCTTTACATCTAAAATGTGTTGCAATACTGGCATCCATCCATCCATACATCCATCCATCCATCCATACATCCACTGCCTAATCCTCATTAGAGTCGCAGGGTGCTGGAGTCTATCCCAGCTGACTTAGGGGACACCTGGACAGGTAACAGTCTGTCACAGGACTACACATAGAGACAAACACTCACATTCACACCTGCAGACAATTCAGAATCACCAGTTAACCTCAGCATGTTTATGGACTGTGGGAGGAAGCTGGAGAACCTGGAGAAAACCCACACATGTACAGGGAGAACATGGAAACTCCATGCAGAAAGATCCCAGACCGGGATGTGAACCGGGGATCTTCTATCTGCAAAGTGACAGTGCTAACCACCAAGCCACTGTGCAGCCCAGTACTGGCATGTACACATTAAATAATGTTACAATCATATCCTCAGAAAGCAGACTGACTCACCTTCATCCCTTAGCTTCCAGGTAGCGTTCAGTACAGGCTGCAGATGTCCTGCCTCATCCTGCCTGGTGTCCACTGACACCTGCAGCTCCTCTGGAGCACTGGGAGTGTATTTATGAGACTTCAGCCACCCTCTGTCCAGACAGTTACCTGCACACACACACACACACACACACACACACACACACACACACACACACACACACACACACACACACACACACACACACACACACACACACACACACACACAGAGTGAATGGCACAAAGCTGGGAAACCTGACAACACAACAGAGATTTCGACACATTTTCAGCGTATTGTGTCATCTGTGCATTTACTGCATGTCTAAATTTGTTTGATGAAAAATATTCTTCTGAATTTAAATGCTGACTGTTGTGTTTCCCTGATCACGGTGGTGAAGATTTGCATTTGAAAAAAGAAACAACAACAAACATCTCAGTTTGTGCCAACCAATCAGGCTCTTCTCTTGTGTCCACTCTCTGTCCTGGTGATTCTGAATCTTAATTTCTGGTTTCACTGTTTAAGCAGGACAGTTCTACTCACTGGTGTTCTTTCACTGAAAAATCTGTCTGTGTGTACTTCATCTCCTGAACGGTTCAATCTCATAATTTGAGTTTTAGTTGAGCTATTTCCTGGTTCATGCTAAAGTACTCTTTCCCCTTGTCTGGGCTGATGTTAAGTCCTGTCTTCTGTCATCTCCACCTCAGTTATTTCCTGATTGTCTCTACCTGTGTCTGAGTAACTAGCTGAAGTGTTTGTCCTTGTCCTCTGTCCTTAAAAGTTACATCCAATAAACTTGTATCATTAGTATTTAGAGCAGTAGTCTGAACTACTACTACTCTCACACAATACAGTTATGAGTTGAGCTGGCTCACTAAATGAACCATTAAATGAAGCATTGCTAGCTTGATTTCCTGTGCTTCCCAGCATGCACTGCATTAATGTTAAAATTCACCAGAAACCTTTCTCTTCTCTGTTTTATTAATTCAAACAGTGCACATCAGGATGAAGACCCCTTAATAGTTTTTTTAAGTAAAAGCTTGTAAACCAAGATTTGATCTGCATTGCTTTCATTTGAGTGATAATGTAGAATGACAGCATGTAGAATATGATACTTTAACTTTGAATAAAAAAAATCTGAATTCTAAAATGGATACTCACCTGTGCTGACTGTACAATTCAAATCCTGGGATAGAAAAAAATGAGAGAAGAAAAAAATGAGAGAAGAGAATTTTAGTACTATCATTATTGTAATTGTAAACTTTTTAGCACTAAATGATTTTCATGATCTTCTGTGGAGGCGTCACTCCATAACATTATGAAGAAAATGCTGTAGGACCACTGCAATTTCACACTGTTTTGTCCATTTAACAAACTCCACAGTCATTTGTGTCTAAACGTATCCTTTTTATTTAATCAGATCAGATTCAGCTTATCTTAAAGGGGACATAGAAGTACACAGAAATAGCTCCATCATTTACACAAAACAAAACAGCACCATGCTACAGAACAACACAGTACACAAACAATTTGAACCAGTAATGTGCTGTCAGCTACCAGTAATCAATGTTTTTTCATATGCTGTTGTTTAGAGGTACGAGTCATTCCAGAACTAGAGGACATTTTACATCCCACTCATCAAATTTTAAATAATCCATGTAGAAAATACTGAAACATGCAGTTAATGCAGTTGTAAATTTGAAAACATTTTTTAAAATATCAAATAGTTCTCCCCAAAATTCAATTTTTCTCTTGTCTCACCTCTCCAATGACCAAACTGAATCTCAAATTAAACAGTTAAAATGAAACCTTAACCTCCTTTATCTGGTATTATTTTTCATTGATGTTGCTTGTAATTATGGGAATTTTTTAAATTCAATATAATATATTAAATAATAAATATTATGCATGGAATGTGTGTCCCACTACATGTTAGCAAAACCTGTCGATGATGTTCTTGTCATATTGTGTCTTGTTGTTTTCGGTCCTATTTTTTGTCATTCTGTCTTATTTTAGTCATTCTCTGTCTTGTTTTTGTCATTTTCTGTCTTGCCTGTGTCATTTTGTATCTTGTCTCGGTTGTTTTGTGTCTTGTTATTCTCATTTTCTGTCTTGTTTTTGTCATTAACATCATCCAACAGTTTTCCTAAAGAATGGGTAGAGCAAAGCTATGTCTTCTCTTCTATTTTTCATATTTCCATCACATTGTCAGCCTTGACTGAACGTCTCACTCTACCTCATATTATCAGGATCAGTCTCATTCTTTGGACTGTTTTCCATCAGTCAGTTTTTCCTTTTGGTCAGCAGTAACAGCTAGCTAAATATCTAGCTTCTACTGCTGAGAAAAAGATCACATTAGCATGGATTAGCAACCATGTTACTGTGATTAGAGTAGGGTTAGCAAACAACACATAAAACATGGAATAGAAATGGCACCATTGCTGTGTAAGCTGAGTCAATCAAGCTTTTAATAGTTTATTACCTATTACTGATCAATATGGAGCAGGAAAATGTTTTAAAAAAGGTTTATTTAAAAAATGAAGCCTAAATGTCTTCCAGTTGTGAAATGACTCATATAGCTTAGTGAGCCTATACAGCGGATGTACAAAGGCTAGATTTTACAGGACGCACTTCATTCCTCTTCTGCCTCAAAGGTCAATACATCTTTAAATTAGTTGAATCATGAACGGAACATTACAGACGATTAATTATCATTATACCTTGTAAACGGTTTATTTAAGAAAATAGGCAAAACCTACATAATCTAATAATGTCTAAACAAGGAAACAAAGTGAACAGAGCCTGAACCTTCCCCCTCCTCCCCCTCCAGTCCTCACCTGTCGGCCGCAGCTCAGAGGAGGTCCTGATAAAATGCTCACCGCGGACGACAACGAAACACACATTACCACCAACAGAGCTCGGTCAGATACCATTTTTACAGAAGCTTCTTCCACTGTCACACTGCCCGCATTTCAAACAAACTGCTGCGGTCTTGCCTCCGCGTAAACCAGAAGTGTCGTCTGTTAATAAACTTCCTGCTGTGTGAAAAAGTACCTGTTCCGCTTACCGTAAGTTACCCCTCGATGCGTTCACGTGGCTTGGGAATTTCGAAAATTCTTTTAACAGCGACGGTAATGAATGTAAATCACCAGCGTAACATTTCGGAAAAAAATAAATAATGGGAGCTTTTGCTATAAAATAGAATATAAAAATGATTATACGGATCATTTTTCTTCGTTTCTCCGCCGGTATGGCGTCACATATGATGACATGTGATGCTATAATAATTGTTTAGGACAGTGGACAACCATTACAGTTGAGGCAAATAACCCTCTCTGTCCAGACCTGCAGTCATTTTTAGATGTATAAATACTGAGGCTATGACATTCAAGCTCCCAAAAGCCCCTCAGCTGCTGTGCACACTACACATGTTCAAGTTCACTTTAGTATCTCACTGGGAGAGATTTGTCATGGAAGAAAGAGCAAGCTGCACTGCAACACATAAGACAGAACACACACTACTAAAAACACAGAAAATATAATCCTAGACATATAAATAAATAAGTTACAATAATATTTAAAAAATCTGAAATGCACCCCCCCATACATGTCACACATCCCTACACACACACACAACACCTGATTACCTTTGATAGCTGTACTTAACTGCCTATTTATGAACCTGACTGAGAGAGTTTTTCAAATGGTTGAGCCTGCACAGCGGTACTCTGAACCTCCTGCCTGAATTCAACAGAACATACTCTGTGAACAGGACATGTGATAGATCAGCAGGAATACGGTTTGCCTGAATGATGTATAAATAAGTCTATAAATAAGTCTTGCAACATGAGTGGAGTAGGGTACCCATGATCATACAAGCCATCTTCAAAACGTTATGCATCTGAATTCTGGACTTGACTGTCAGAACCCCAAACCAGCAGGTGATCCAGTACCTAACTATTCAGATTCAGACTCTATGGACTCAATGGTTACAAAAAACCAAACAACTCTATGTATTTCTGAATGGGCCTGGAACTGTTTTTCTACATCCATTTATCCATTCATGTACTAACATGGTTATTAACTGCTGTGTGCTGTTCCTCACTGTGTGCTGTGTCCTCTTTAACACACATCTAAAACGTCTTTCAACAAACATTTAGTTTTGCTAAATTTCCATATTAACATTACACATTCTATAAAGGCAGACATAAAGGAGATGATTAGCACCAAGCAGTGAGAATATGGGCAAATGTTTTTACCGGCTCACAGCTGCAGTGAGGGCTAATCTCTACCAGGAAGTGTTTTGTCTTCCCATTTTTCCTGCGGACCTTGAATGAACCATGACTAATGCAGTTCTGTTCCTTGTTCCAACTAGCATCTTAGTGTGATGACACAACTGAAAAGAGACACATTTCTGCATGAACTCACATCTCCACCTTGATATCACCCAATGTGGACCACAGGTACATTTCACTGACAAAGCTGATCTAATGGGGACATCTTTCGTCCCCTCAGGTACAATGCATGGACTGAACATTAATGGAAGTGGGTGGGTGGGGGGTGGAGGACATGTTGAGTTTTACGCATCAGTAATTTGCTTCGCTTCAGAGCTGCATTGTGGCATATTCACCACCAGATAGCACAAGAAGACTCTTTAGTAGACCACTGAGGTCTGTGAGTTCATATATCATGCACTTCTTGATCAGATCTCTATTAGTTTAATTCTGAATACAGAAAAGGTTCCATTAGTCAGTGTCCCTAGACAAAGATTTAAGCTTTACCTGTTCAGTCTCTGAAAAAGCCCTGTGAAATTATGGTAAAGCTTGCTTTAAAGCAAGCTTTACCATAGTTTCACAGAGTCTTTTCAGTCACTGAAAAGGCCCCGTAAATTTATGAAAAAATAATGAAATTAATGAAAAAAAAACTGCAAAAATTGTCCAGTTAATTCAAAATGGCGAACTTGCTGTAGGGTTTAGGGCATGGCTCCAAGAGGCTTTTTTGTGCGTCCTGATATGCTCTATAAGCCTCCCAAATTTTGTGGACATAGGTGAAACGTGCTGCTGGGGCTGTTTATTAAAGTTACTGCAGGGAGCGCTATGGTACAGTGTGCTTTCTTGAGTCGACTGTGATGTGTGTGGTAATTTTGGTGAAGTTTTCAGCATTCCTACCGTGTCAAGAAGTGCTTTGTTTGTCACAGGAACATCGCGTTGCCACGGCAACAGCATTGTATCAAAAGTCAAAATCTTCATACTCTGGCATTGTCAAGAGGTGAAGACTGAGCTTACCAATTTCCAGAATATGACAAAGTTTGGAGCACTGGTGCCTGCAAATGTAATGTCTAAACTTCTTGTTACCAATAGGTGGTGCTATAAATTTTTCTAAATTTTTGAGAGTGGATGTCCTCACACTGGACCTGGTGTCCAGCACACGAAGTTTGGGGGAGATAGGATCAGGATTTGCTGAGATATAAACATTTTAGTCGTCATAGCGAAACATCGAAATTCCCTGCACCGCCACAGACGCACCTTTTGATGACACGTCACCATTTTCACTGTGAATCATCATCAACATGTTCAGGTTTATGTCACCACGTCTGAGGGGAATCTGAGCAACAGGCTAAGAGTGGTACATCAACGTGTAAAACAGGACATTTCCTGTTGCCAGCACGCGGCGCTCTGACTGAATGGATTTCATCATATGGATGTGATCAGGGCAGGACTCTGATCATACATGTAAAGCTTCAGGCAGATTGAAGCATGTTCAGGACATTTACACAGCACCTGATGTTTCACGGCGAAGGATCAAAATTCCAGAGGCCACCACGGACACGCCCTTTGACTTCTGAGGAAGATTTTGATAATTGTTGCTCATTAAGGCCTCCTGTATGTACTGGCCGAATTTGAGGTGAATTGGAGTTTCCCCCTAGGAGGAGTTCGCTCTAGAAAAAAATGAAAAATGGCCAAAATCTGACATTCAACACAAAATAGCTCACTTCCTGTTGGGTTTACAATATGGCTGTCACTGACTTTTTTTCAGCCTGATGTGCTGCATATGTGTACCAAGTTTGGTAGCTGTAGGTGAAACATGCTGCCCGTGGGAATGTGTAGGGGGCGCTATGGAGCCATTTTGGCACACACCTCCACAATTCCTATAAAATATAAAATTTTTCGCCAGTTCTGATGTATGTCCAACTTTTGACGCAAATTAGTGCCTGTCTAGGCCCTCAAAAATGCAGTCGTTTTGGGAGAAAAAACCTTTAGCATTCCAATAGGGTCGGTGCTCGGACCCGAAATATAAGGGCTGCACAGTGGAGTGGTGGTTAGCTCTGTCACCTCACAGCTTGAAGCTCCCCAGCAATTTCCCTGTGTGGAGTTTGCATGTTCTCCTGGTGCACGTATGAGTTTTGTCCAGGTTCTCCAGCTTCCACTTCTAGTTCAAACACATGCTGATTCTACTGTCCGTAGGTGTGAATGTGTGTTATTGCTTGAGACACTATGCAACCACCTTTTATATGTGTTCAGTATAAAAAAATCCAGTAGGTTTGTAGGGAAAAAAGCTTGTGTCATGGCATGAACTAATCCACCCGTAGAAAAAGTGTGAGTAAAGTTGATAACAGAGGACTAAAATATGTGTCCAAATATAGGACCTGGGACCAACCAGTCTTGACTTGGTATTATAATTCTAAGTCATCAAGCTAAATTTGCCCTGCAGCACTGTACATATGTGTCACTATAAACAATTATGTGTCAGCCTGTTCATGACGTTACTTTTATGAGAAGAGATTGAGTACAAATGCAGAAACAGTGTTGGTTATTAGTAGTTCTACATTATAGCATTGTGGTGGATATGGTCAGACCACAGACACTGTACTGAGAAAGTCATTAGGAACAGTAAGTCAAAGCTTTGGCAGTCAGCAACTCTTCAAATTCTAATTGATGTTATCAACAGATAGCAAGTGAATTACACATAAAAATGATCTTGTCTTCCCATTTACATAGAGTTGTTAAAGTTTGTCTTAGTATTGCGCTTATAAAACTGGGGTGAGGAAATGTCAGAGTTGATCTGTTTCTGGCTGTCAACTGACTAAGGCATCTGACCTCTTCCATTTGTAAATATAACCGTTTTCCCTTTATTTCTGCAAATTGTTGTATCACCTTCACCATACAGTCATCCTGCATTTATACAGTCTGCACTTTTTTTGGATTAATTTACCTTTTGGAAGGTGAGGAACTCAGGTTAAGTGTTACTCTGCTATGATGATAGATGGTAGAGCCATCTTTACCTTCATGGCATGTTTATAAAGCAATACTGTAGTTTGAAAACTAAGGAAGCCTTTTCTGGGAGACATCTGTTACTTGACTGAAATGATTGTTACACTTTAAGGGTACAAACTAGATTTTTTGTCTAGAGGATATTAAATGTAGAGACTACTACATTTGTGACTGATCAATATGATGAGAACAATGTGGCCTGCAGATGAAAAGATCACCCATCATGTCGTCTAAAATAGAAATCTAATTACTCTCACTCTCTGCAGTCCACATATAGAAGTGTTAAATATTTAAAATGTCGTCATCAGCATCACACTGGCCTGTACTTCATGGAGATCAATGATTCAACTTGTTAGCGAGTGGTGATTCTATTGAAGATACAATTTAACGATAAAACGAGTTCAGATTTATGAACCCTGCAAATAACACATGGAGATGGTCTTTAGAGCCTCATGTAGCTTTCTTCTTTATGGTACTTTGATGACATAACAAATCTGATGTAAAGTGACTTGTTTGTTTTCTTACTTGATTCTAGTGATCTAGTGTTTTTGTTGTTCTGTATTTCACAGTATGAGGGGGAGTGGCCCCAGTGGTAGTGCTGGTTGTTTACTCATTGTAAGGTTGGTGGCTTATTCTCTGGCATTTGGGCAACACAGTGAACCCCAAATGCTCCCAGTGGGAGGAACCACTGGCCTGTGTGTCAATTGGCGAATGCAAAATACACTGAAAGGACTGACTGACCTTCAGTTCTTAAAGTAATGATGGACTGTTGTTTCTCTTTATTTAGCTGATTGGTTCTTACATAACGTGGACTCTAACAGTTGTCAAATAGGGCTGTCAACTGTGGACCAACCTGACTTCTGCATAACACAACTGATGGTCCCAGCCCCATAAAGAAGACAAGAAATTCCACAAATGAACCTTGACAAGGAACACCTGTGAAGTGAAAACCATTTCAGGTTCTACCTCATGAAGCTCATCCAGAGAATGCCAAGAGTGAGCGAAGGAAAATTACTCTCTTTCCCCTTATTGAGGTATTTCCTTGCAGCTGTTAGCTGAAGACATCCCAGAATATCATGCAGGTTGCATCTGTCAACTACAGTCACCTTAAATCAAGTTGTAGAACTTATACAGTGCCTTGTGAAAGTATTCGGCCCCCTTTGAACTTTTCAAACTTTCGCCACATTTCAGGCTTCAAACATAAAGATATAAAATTTTAATTTTTTGTCAAGAATCAACAACAATTGGGACACAATTGTGAAGTGGAATGAAATTTATTGGATATTTTATACTTTTTAACAAATAAAAAACTGAAAAGTGGGGTGTGCAATATTATTCGGCCCCTTTACTTTCAGTGCAGCAAATTCACTCCAGAAGTTCAGTGAGGATCTCTGAATGATCCAATGTTGTCCTAAATGACTGATGATGATAAATAGAATCCACCTGTGTGTAATCAAGTCTCCGTATAAATGCACCTGCTCTGTGATAGTCTCAGGGTTCTGTTCAAAGTGCAGAGAGCATCATGAAGACCAAGGAACACACCAGGCAGGTCCGAGATACTGTTGTGGAGAAGTTTAAAGCCGGATTTGGATACAAAAAGATTTCCCAAGCTTTAAACATCTCAAGGAGCACTGTACAAGCAATCATATTGAAATGGAAGGAGTATCAGACCACTGCAAATCTATCAAGACCCGGCCGTCCTTCTAAATTTTCACCTCGAACAAGGAGAAGACTGATCAGAGATGCAGCCAAGAGGCCCATGATCACTCTGGATGAACTGCAGAGATCTACAGCTGAGGTGGGAGAGTCTGTCGATAGGACAACAATCAGTCGTACACTGCACAAATCTGGCCTTTATGGAAGAGTGGCAAGAAGAAAGCCATTTCTCAAAGATATCCATAAAAAGTCTCGTTTGAAGTTTGCCACAAGCCACCTGGGAGACACACCAAACGTGGAAGAAGGTGCTCTGGTCAGATGAAACCAAAATCCAACTTTTTGGCCACAATGCAAAACCATATGTTTGGCGTAAAAGCAACACAGCTCATCACCCTGAACACACCATCCCCACTGTCAAACATGGTGGTGGCAGCCTCATGGTTTGGGCCTGCTTCTTCAGCAGGGACAGGGAAGATGGTTAAAATTGATGGGAAGATGAATGGAGCCAAATACAGGACCATTCTGGAAGAAAACCTGTTGAAGTCCGCAAAAGACCTGAGACTGGGACGGAGATTTATCTTCCAACAGGACAATGATCCAAAACATAAAGCCAAATCTACAATGGAATGGTTCACAAATAAATGTATCCAGGTGTTAGAATGGCCAAGTCAAAGTCCAGACCTGAATCCAATGGAGAATCTGTGGGCAGAGCTGAAGACTGCTGTTCACAAACGCTCTCCATCCAACCTCACTGAGCTCGAGCTGTTTTGCAAGGAAGAATGGGCAAGAATTTCAGTCTCTCGATGTGCAAAACTGATAGAGACATACCCCAAGCGACTTGCAGCTGTAATTGCAGCAAAAGTTGGCGCAACAAAGTATTAATGCAAGGGGGCCGAATAATATTGCACGCCCCACTTTTCAGGTTTTTATTTGTTAAAGTTTAAAATATCCAATAAATTTTGTTCCACTTCACGATTGTGTCCCACTTGTTGTTGATTCTTGACAAAAAATTAAAATTTTATATCTTTATGTTTTAAGCCTGAAATGTGGCGAAAGGTTGAAAAGTTCAAGGGGGCCGAATACTTTCACAAGGCACTGTAGATCACCTCATGTAATCCTACAGGTTACCTTTGACCTCTGCTCCTGTTTGCTTCTCCCAAACTGAGGCCGGGAACTCAGTCAGGTTTTCTCTGTCCCTAATATGATGCTGGAAAAGAAGATACATGAGACAGGGACAAATGTAACAAAAATATGACTTGGTTAAGATTAGATACTTAGTCTGACATTACAGAGTAAACAAGTCGTCACCATACTGGCATTGCTCCCAACTCAACCTAAGGTTGAAGAGAATCCTGAGAACTGATGCTGCTAATGCTCACATCACTGTGTTGCGCGTTGTATCTCTTATCCTGATATCAGTAAACCTCATTCTCAACATAAGCCATCTGAGTCTCCAGAGTGTCTCTGACTCTGTCTCCTCGTTCGTCTCCATATTGCAGAATTCCCTGAGTGTGTAAAGCAGGAATCAAAACAAAGGGTGGCTACTTTGAGGAATGTAAAATACAGAACATATTTAGGGTTATTTCACACTTTTTTGTTTGCTGCATAATTCCATATATCTTGTGTCATAGTTTTAATGTCTTCATTGAGAAACTACAATGTAAATAGGCATAAAAATTAAGAAAAATCATTAAATGAGAAGATGTGTCTAAACTTTTGAATGGTAGTGTACATGCAGACTGCTTTAACAACAGGAATAATTAGAGTAAGAACAAACTGTTAGATATGCTGTCCTGATGGTTGTTTAAAATATGACAACCTGAAATAGATTCTATCAGACCACAACATTGTCATAATGAGCAAACAAGACTCAAAGTGAATATCAAAAGTTTAGTTCCTGTTAAGGTAAGTTTTTGATCCAACTACCAGACTGTATGCTGCTCGAGGCATTTCCCATTTAAAAAGAAAATTTGTCAGGAGCCCAGATAGCTAAACATGAACGGGGGCTAGTCCCCGATGCTTTGGCCTGGGTTCGATTCCCCTTTACTGCATGTCTTCCACTCTTCCCCCTACTTTCCTGTCTGCCTCACAACTGTACCTATCGAATAAAGCCAAAAACATAACTTGAAAAGAAAATTTGTCCCAAAAAAGATTTATCAATAATAATAAAAACATTGCTTCATCACTGTTCTGTGTCTCCATCTAGTGGATGGTGGGAAATGCCACACATACATGGTGATTATTTCCTCTAAAGCTTTACTTTGCAATTACCATTTTCACCCCTATACATAATTTGTAACCAGTGTGACATCTTTATCATAGTAAAATGGGTATCTTACTGTAAAAACTGGATATAAAATGCACAATAAGCTTTGTGGACAAAGCGTTATAAACAGCTTAGTTCCTGTCGCTCACTGAGCTCAATAAGAAGTGGTGACATTGCACTTTATCTTATTTCTGAGCTCTTTTTTGTGACTTTTAAATTTTATGTTTTGTCTCAGAGATTGCTTTAATTTCACTTTTTTTTAAATTATGTTTTGTTTTTATTTATCTTTTTATCTATCCTTGCTGCCATGTTGGTGAACGGTACAACACTGACCACTTCTTGTCTTTGGTCTTGTCACTGGATCAGATAGCAGCCTGTCAGCTTCAATGTGTGTTTTGTAACAGAATGCCAAACACAATCATTCATTTTCTGCAAAACAAATCTAATCACATGGACAAATAAAATAACCTTGAAGCTTAGAAATGCACAAAACTGCCAATAAAATGTATGACCTATACAATAGAGAGGCTAAAATTTATTAATTTGTTAATAAAGGATATGATTAAAATGTACAATGAAGCAGGGACAATAATATGTAATAAGACAAACAGGACAGATAGCATACAGAACGTCATAACCAGGCTTCCTTGCCTGGATGCACGTCATTCACAGAACTCTACAACAGATTACCTTCTCTAGAATCCACTGCAGCTCAGCAAATGCACTCATTCAGTTCATCATCATTAATCACCAGAATAACAACCGTATGATTGGCAGTCAGGCCATCAATCAAAACAGACATTCTAAGGCTGTGATGAGGAGTGAGTGTGCTAAGAAGAAGTCATCAACAGTTATCAGACAGACAGTGGGCTGTCTGAAAGCACAACTGGACAATTGTTACTCTGATCTGTGTGATTATCGTCAGTATTTATTATCAAACACATAATCATGTAAAGAAACACAGAAATGCATGCATGCATTATTGAACCAACAAGTTCTAAAATAATTCCACACTGATGACATATTACTCCATCAACGCCAGTTATTGGTTGGAAGGCGGTGCAGAAGGCATTTGTATAAAAAAATAAGCTTCTGGAAAGACTTAGAGCCATTCAATAAAAAACATTTTCATATTCACCCTGATCCCAAAAACAAAAAAAGTTATTCACTAATTTTTGGTTCATTTACACTTTTCACTCCAGATATTTTCATGATGAAACATATCATATAGTTTATATTGTTTACATCAGGGGTGTCAAACTCATCTTAGTTCAACATAATAACCACAACTCTGAAGTTTTCCCTTTGTTTTAGTGCAAAAAAATGTTCTTTTTACGAAACAATACGAACATCCTGTAATTTCTGAAGGAAACCAAGTTAAATTTCAGTTGATCTTTTACACATTACAAGCATCTACAAATTCACAAAACTTTACTGTCAATGTAGCATTTTATTTTGTGATCATAAAGTAAAATACTAAAACAAGGTCGTTAAATTATTTTAAGTTTAATTGTACTTAGAAGTTTTACATTTTACAAAGTCATTCTGTGGGCCAGACTGGATCCTCTGGCGGGCCGGTTTTGGCCCATGGGCCGTTTGTTTGACACCCCTGGTTTACAATATACACACATTAAACATTGGCTGTTTTGGAGCTTCGTCCGTGATGAGCACTTAGATCTGACAACAACAGTTTCTGTTTCCTTCAGTCAGTGAGGGCAGATGAAGGCCAGAATCATCCCTGTTTATGGCTCTGATGTTTGGAGAGTGAAAAGCTTGACAAATAAAGTCTCATACTGCTTTCCTGTGTATTTTACCTGCCACAAAAGGTGTTCATTTTCCCACATATTGTATGTATCCCTTATTTCAGCTCCTATCCAAACAGAATCTTTGTACTTTTACTGAAGATTAGAAAGCAGCATCCATGCAGTATGACGCACAAAAGGAACTGTAGAAACAAACTCATAATTGCACTGTACTGTAAGGAGATAACTCTATGGCTCACAGTGAAACACTCTTCAGATATGTGCTGAGCAGCTTAAGAAGATAGCTTATATTGCACATGAAGCTGCGGTCAGTAAGAATACAAACCTCCCCTGACTTCGTGTTAAAAAGGCACAGTGAAAATAAAGTTGTTAGTAGCACAGACACAGCTGCATGTGTGATATATTTGGAAAAGCTGAGTAACACGAGTCATCCTGGCGTTAAAGCGTGCAGCCTCCACATGAGTTCAGTTTCATCTGAAGAAATCCATCAGAGGATGGTGCAGCTGGAAGAAGACGGCTCTGCTCTGCTGGACAAAACAAAGGTTTTCAAATCAAAATCTTACATGCGGATGCCATATTAATGCAAGAACCAACCACCATTCGGGTATCTTCCCAGCTAACTACCCATCATGTAACTCCTGTTCATTTGTACACATTTTGGATCCAGATGTTAAGACACCCTACATATTATGAAGCGTACATCTGCAGTCTTTGTTTTTGTTTGGAAAGCTGACTTTAAACATGCTAACTGAAGTCAGGAACAATAAAACTACTGCAATGATCCCACCTCTGCTCTGGAACGTCACACTGCTTCATCCTCTTGAGGGGGCTGCCCTGGTGCTCAGCTGGACAGTTCTGAGCATGCTCACTGGTCTCAGTGCTCATCTGAGGAAACCAGCACACATGTTTTTACTCTGATGGCATTTTGGACAGACAGTTGAGTGTTAAGGCCTAATTATTTCTCTCCATTGTACAAAATATGAATGACTAAATAAGTAACCATCAATATGAAAGCGTGCTATTTAATACCATGGATTCCTAGTCATTACCATTTCCAAATCATCTGCATTTGTGTAGAAATGTGTCTTAAAATATGGTCAGCTCTTCATGAAAGTTAAAATCATGAACACATGCAATCTAATTTAACTAACAACACCCACCAAACAAAAAATACCATACTGATGACTGGAAAATGATCAATATCAGATGTGATAATGGGTCCATCTTTAATCTGTAGAACCCTCACGTTACCAAAGGTCCAAACATCAGGTCAGACCAAGATCACAGACCAGATTCTGCTCTGATTGTTGGACAGGGATAAACCCACCCAAAAGTCCTGCAGCGTCTGCCTGGCATCAGGGTGCATGACCTTTTCAAACACAGCAGGGTGGGTGTAGGATTCCAAACCTTGGAATAAAAGGCTGTCTGAGAGAATTATTGTTTCTGAATCCTTTGAGCACTTCTGTGGATCTACCAAAAGAATAAATTAAATCTGTTGATTGCTGTTGGTCCCGGCAGGCTCCAAAGACAGAGGCAGCATAGAGCGCAAAAACGAAGATGATGGTCTGGTCTACTCGCAAGGCTGATGAAACAAACCACTGCTAGCGACCTCCCCCTCTTCTCCCGTCCCTCCCAACCTCTTCTGACTTTGTCCCTCTCAACCCACCGGCCAGCAGCACATGGGTTCCCCCTTATGATCTGGGTTCTGCTCACAGTTTCTTCCTGTTAAAAGGCTGTTTTTCTTGTCACTGTCATCTTAGGGCTGCTCTGGGGATTCAGGCATATGGGTTCTGTAAAGCGTCTTGAGACGATTTGAATTGTCATTGACGCTGTATAAACTAGAAAAGCACTCAGAGAGCGTAGTACCGCCAAGGCTGCTCAGTCGTATCATATCTGTCAGTTGAAAAAACAATCCATGGATCCAGACTAGAAGCCACATCACCAAAGTCTAACCACTTGGTCCTTGTGTCACTTCTGACCTTTTCATCCAAATATATTGGCCTGTTTTTGAGTAATGTTGCTAACAGACAGACAGACAGCTCTTTGGTGGAGTAATAAAATAAATTCTATTCTATTCTATTTAAAGAAGGTGGCACTGTGGGCATGTGCTACTATTTGCAGCAGACAAATACTCTTTAGTTCCTGTTCATTTCTGCATTAACTAATTTGTTTGGATACCTGGGTGGAGTAAAATAACATACAAAACCCTTTTATTA
Organism: Acanthochromis polyacanthus; assembly: GCF_021347895.1. Lineage (NCBI taxonomy): Eukaryota > Metazoa > Chordata > Actinopteri > Pomacentridae > Acanthochromis > Acanthochromis polyacanthus. The sequence continues at coordinate 67,601,077 of NC_067113.1, read as the reverse complement.
CAGCATGAAGTTGTTCTGGTGAACCTGTTAACAAACAGCTACATGTCAACACATCAACCAAGCACAGAGCTACAATGTTCTTCATTTGGAGTTATGTACGTTCACATTATGGATTTACACATAATATCTGTTCTTTTTCCTCTGAAATGCTTTCAGCAGGTAAACGCTGTAAAACAAAGACAGTTATCTAAACAAGGCTGAAAAACTACGTTTAGCACAAGGAAGCAGCTTCTATTACTAAAAGGACCTGTTTCTACTTGTCATTTCCAGTTTCTCATATTAGGATCAAATATGATAGATGCCCGATAAGGCTGGACATTGGTCACATCACAGAATAGATGACAACCTGTCTTTTACTGGATAGATTCAAATCAGGCCCTCATCCAGTCTAGAAGAAGGTAGTAATATAACTTACGCTTAGAGGCAACTGAAAAGAAGAGTAACTGGAGTGCTTTCAAACAGTTTAACGACAACAGTTCATCTATTGTAAACCATGAATTATCAGTGAGACCATACAAACAGAGTCAACGCTCTCAAACCCACACTGACCTTTAACTGAACTGATCAGACAGTTTGGAGGACAGTTTTTGTGTGTGTGTGTGTGTGTGTGTGTGTGTGTGTGTGTGTGTGTGTGTGTGTGTGTGTGTGTGTGTGTGTGTGTGTGTGTGTGTGTGTGTGTGTGTGTGTGTGTGTGTGTAACTCACCGTGTGTCTCTTCCTGCTGGGATTGTTGCTCAGCACGTCGTGGTCATCGGTGGTAGCGTGGGGAGGTCTGCGACACAACTCATCTCTTTGATGGACGACTGTCTGGTTAGACCGAAGCTTCCTTTAAAGACGACGACACACATAATAACTCAATAGCATCAGAAGAGTACCATTTAATGGCATCTAATACAACAGTCCTCCATTAGGAGGCTTGAACTCTATCCACTGAGACTTTGTTTATGTCACACTTAGTGCATTGAAAGGAAGTTCCAATATTTTCACCATCGGCCAAGTTTAAGGTGGAGGTGAACATGGAGAGGGGCAGACAAGTTTAGGATAAACCTGCATCTTTGATCCCTACAAGGAAGGGATGTAGGGCTCTGTTGTACTGTGGGGGGCACTTTTCATCTTCAAGTCTAAAAACATCATGAAGCATTGTTTGCTTCCATACAGGCCAGCAACAGAATGTAACACAGTGTTGTCTCTTTATACCACTTTCACAGTAACAACAACATACAGCAGTGTTCTCTCACAGCTCATCATGTGCAATAATGGTTGGATTTAATGGTCTTTTCTTATATATCAATAGCATACTTGTACATATCCAGATGTAAATAAATCCTGTTCATCTTACATTGAAAGCTGGACATAGTCTGAGCACCTCTCTCCTGTTTTGTGTATGTCTGCTCGAAAAAAAACTGAAACCCCAAATAACAGAGGAACCTACCAACTTTCTTTGTGGATGCAGGCTTTCTGCTTCAAACTCTGAGCTTGTTCACACAAAAGGGGGCTTCAAACGCCTCATTTGACTCTTCAGCACAAAATGAAACAGTTGTGTTCAATCAATATATGTTTAGTCCTACATTTTTTTAACTGTTCCTTTTTGTTCGGACCTTATTCTACTCTGTACTTGATCTGTTTTATTTTCAGCTGATCAGTGATCCATGAAGCCCTTTGAATTGTACTAAACTGTGGGAAAGGTGCAAGACAAATAGTTTGAGTGTCTGATTATATGAGCTAAGCACAGAAAACAATACTTTTTTGATCATCACTGAGACAAACAGCCTTAGAGATGTCACTCAGGGCGTCTGTATTCCATACTAAATCAAAAATTCAGTGAGTGTGTAGACAGTCACACTCCCTTCAGTCCTGCACACAGTGTGGTGTGAGCTGCTGACCCCTGATCCTCTCAGCCTGTCTTCTCTTCAGTCCTCCCCCACAGCTAAATACAATCCCTGGAGTTTCGAGCCATCAGCCTGCAGCCTGGGCCACCATCTGCTTGGAGGTCTGAGCTCTTTGATAGCCTCCTCTTTCCCCTCTCTGACAAAGTGATAAACTAATTAGCCTGACTGGGAATGCTTCCACATAATGGGGCTGACCTGGGCCCTCCCTCGGGAAGTTGGGACCATGCAGGTTGGGAGCAGAGTTACAGAGGTTTGCCTGATGATCAATGATGAGAGGCTGTCTGACAGACAGGCCGGTTTAACTACGAGTCATTCCATAGCGGCTGACAAACCTTATCTCTTTGCACAGTGCGTACTGACATGTAGCTGAATTCCTATCACATTCTGCTGCAGCTCTGAGCTACAAGCTTTTCATCACACGAGGAACATGAACACAACATCCAATACGCAGAAATACAAACCATGAATCCACATAATGTATCACAAGTCCCTAAATGTGACAGATCAGTGAACCTGTGAAGCCCTAATCAGTCAGCAGCTACAATGCACAGGAATGTCATTTTGACATCAAGGTTGGAGATGTTTCCTCCAAACCTTAGAGCTCCATCATGGACCAAGAACTAATAAACACATTATTGAGCATCACACTGTTGCACTGGGTGACATGTTCCTTTATTGATACTGTAGTTTATTTTCACTCAGTCCTACATCAAGCCCACAGAAATACTTCCTACTGTCTTCCAAAACAAGTGATCTTTTGAAATGGTTCATATTTTAGGACATCACCAAACCTGTTTCAAAAATTAAACTGTAAGAGAACAGTGCGGTTACACCAGGTGCTGGCTTCTTCCGGTGGGGTTAGACCTTAGTCCAAGGGCTCTTTGAAACATGTCCAGTCAAGGACTTTCATTCACCATCTTTATGATCATATATATGTCATGGAGGTCATTAGTCTCTATGTCTCGATGTTCTATGTTCACTTGAATTGTTCCAGTGCCTGAGTGCTGTATCTAACTTGTTCAAGTACAGTTTTCATTTTCCACCTTTAAACTGAGCTGCAGTGTACCATTGATTGGCCCATTGGGATCCCTTTTCTCTGATGTGGCTATTGTTCACATATGCTTTTATTAAAAAAAAAAAAAAATCCCTGCATGACTGGCTGAAATGATGGCAACAGAATGTACAATATTCCCATGCTAGTTACACAAAATACACGACATCTTTGTTTGGAATATAAGCTTCGGAATCAGTTTTCCATACAGAAAAGAATTTGTATGGTATAATGTCAAATATAAAGAAATGCATTCTACACAAAACACTGTGTCCTGACATACACAGGGGAAACATCCATCCATCCACTATACACCGCTTTATCCTCATTAGGGTCATGGGGGGTGCTGGAGTCTATCCCAGCTGACTCGGGTGAAGGCAGGGGACACCCTGGACAGATCACCAGTCTGTCACAGGGCTACATATGCAGACAAACAATCACACTCACATTCACACCTACGGACAATTTAGAGTAACCAATTAAACTCAGCATGTTTTTGGAATGTGGGAGGAAGCCGGAGTGCCCGGAGAAAACCCACACATGCACAGGGAGAACAGAGGGGAAACAGTTGCTCTCCAAATGTAAAGAAATTTTAGGTTCAGGTTTTAAACTTGGGTACTAAATTTTATGAATCCTTAAAGACTCACAGATGCCCTGTATGAATGTAAATCTCTGTGAGGACCAGGTGAGTTTAAGATCTTCAGTGTGAGGACAGTTTTAAAAACGGAAAACATTTTGGCTGTTTTGGAACTTTCTGTACAGCCTTCAAATAGATGTTTAAAGATAACAATAAATACAACACAATATAATCACTTTACTATTTAAAATTATTATATTGTTATATTTTATATGATATTTATTATTATTATATTAAGACATTATGTAAAGTTTTAGGTAAGAACTGGAATTAGCTTCACTCTATTTTATATCAATTCTATATTTATTACACATAAAATGAAATAGTCAAAGCTTTTCGTTGTTAAATTTGATAATTGTGGCTTCATGGAACATCAGAAATCCAGTATCCAACATTACTACGATATTTGAAAAGTTCAAGATCAGTAAATTTAAAAAAAGGATTTACAACACAAATGTTCAACTTCTGAAAACTCCGGGTTCAGGATGTTTTACACTGATATGGGCTGCAAGAAGAAAGGCCTTCCTCTGAAAGTGGCATCATATGGACAAAGTAAAGACGTATGGAGGAAATTTGTGATAAATCAAAAATAGAGCTAGTTGGCCACAATGACCAAAAATGCATTTGGAAGTGAAGAGAGATTATGATGGTGGCAGTATTATGCTCTAGGGTTGTTCTGATTCCACTGCAACTAGTGCTTTACACAAAGTAAAACGAAGGATGAAGGAGGACGATTACCACCACATTCTTTAGGGAAACCAATAATCAGGCAGAAGGTTCAATGTGCTGGGTGCAGTTGGAAGTTCCAGCAAGACAATGACGCAAAACACACATCAAAGGTGGTAAAGAAGTGGCTAAATCCAGCCAGAATTAAGGTTTTAGACCTGCCTCCCCCATGTCCTGACTTAAATCACCAAACAAGTCTGTCAGAAAGCCAACGGATGTAGTTGAACTGCAGCGTTTCTGTCAAGACGAGTCATCAAAGATTCAACCAGAAGCTTATAGACGGCTCCCAAAAGCCTGTAGTTTAGGTTAAAAATTGACAAAGGGCATTTAACCAAATATTAGAATTGCACTTTTTGAACCCAGCAGATTTTGTCATATTTAATACTTATATGAAAGAACCAAGATGCATGATTGTCTTTGTGACAGAGATGCAAATGTTTCAACACCTGAATCACACATATTTAAGAGCCATAGGAGTCAAGGAAACTCCAAACTGCCATCATATACATGGTCTTTACAAGTGAATGTAAACTTTTATGTATGTATGACATTTTATGTGTGTGTGTGTACATACCTGACTGCTGAGCTCAGGCTTTGGTACCAGTCATTGAGATCCTCCTGGTTGCTGGACATCAGTAGGAGTTTGGCTTTAGGGAAGGTTAGCTAAAGTAGGAGGAAATAAAGGAGAGTGGTTATGATGTTTGTTGGCAGTAGGAGGTGTTGTGATGGGTGTGAGCTGTCTTACTGTGCTGGATGTTTGGAGGACCATTGTTGCACTATACACGCACAGAGTAAGAAAGCTAAAATGAGAGGCCGATGTCTTGGTGCAGTAAGCAGCAACAAAAATAATCAGGCTTGTGTTCTAGCTTTACGTTTTCAGCTGTACAATACACCCATCCAAAGTAGTTTAAATCAATCCACTGGACTTTAAGAAAGTTCCTTGAAGACGTTTCACCTCTCATCCAAGAGGCTTCTTCAGTTCTGGTGGTGGTTGGTGTTGCCTTAGCTTTTAAACCTCTGTGAGGTGTGTTCAGGGCTAACTACTACAAAAGCTACTACAAAAACAAAAGCTGAGGCAACACCAACCACCACCAGAACTGAAGAAGCCTCTTGGATGAGAGGTGAAACATCTTCAAGGAACTTTCTTAAAGTCAAGTGGATTGATTTAAACTACTTTAGATAACCATGACCTGGATGAAGGAGAACCTACACAGACATGTACAATACACCATCATACAGGAACAGACAGTACTGGCCAGTCAGCTACATAAAAAGAATAATAGAACAGGTAGAATACATCTAGTGTTTGTGTACAAGTATCATGCTAATTTATCAATTCATTTGTTGCTTCAGTTATTTAATTTCAGTTCATTGATTTAAACTTCACAGATAATTGAGTTGCATTCCTAATTTGCCCTCACTGAAATGTAGCAAATGAATGGATTTTTTAAGTGAAGAGTTTTTAGAAAGTTTTGTACCTCTCTCACTTGTCTCATAAAATGGATGAGTAAATTACAATATCGTGAACTACAATATTATGTAGTAGCAGGCAATGGTCAACAATATGAAAAGCTTATGAAAGATCAACAAAACCTGCTGCACACTGCAGTTTTTATCACAAACCTTCTCAACTTCAGTGAGAGTAGCTACAGCACTGTGGACTACTCTGAAACCATAGTGAGATGACTTCCAGACAGAAGTAGCTTTACTTGATAATTTGCTAAGGGTTCCAGGAACTTTCTTTGGATATTGGTCTATGGTTGTTAGGCGTGTTCCTGTTACTTCCCTTATGTGGGGGCAAATTGTGCAATTTTCCAAACTCTGAAGGAAAAATAAAAATATGAGTTATTTGCTTGAAGAAAACATGGGCCAAACGTGTTAAAAAGAAGAGATCCAAACTGCTCTTTGCAGTACACTTTGTGGAATCGATGGTAAGGAGGGCATTTTCAATGACATTTGGAGGGACATATAATGTCTACAGACAGCTGCAAGAAACGGGGTACATCGTTATCAATCAGAGAGGGATCATACCCTCATGATCAAAAGAACGACCAGCTGCTGTAAAATGTTTACTAAAAACTAGAATAATAATAAACAGTCAATGACCTTGATCTGAGTAGGAACTAAGAAAAAAAAAATTATGAATTAAAAATATTTGATTTAAAAATCAGTATTAATCTACACTGTAGAAAATAATACAAATAAATAAAAAGCAGTGACTGAGAAGGTGTGTCCAAATTATAGACTGGTAGTGTATGTGAATCTATTTATGAAAATATGATCTGGGGCTCAGGCATATGGGTTCTGTAAAGCGTCTTGAGACAATTTGACTGTAACGGACGCTATATAAATAAAATTGAATTGAATTGAATTGAATTGAATTGAATTGAATTGAAAACAATCAGACTGTGTGGTAAAGGACATTTGGACACTGAGACAGTTTGATGAAGACGACCTGACCAGCAGGGGGAGTCTGTTGAAACAGTGGCAGTGGCATGGTGGGATGAGCTGTTGTGGCAGGTTAGGAATGGATTAAGAGAGGTTTCCAGTGGTAGCTTAATTTAGAGTAAAAAACAAATTGCAGGCCAGAAGCATTTTGCCCTCTCATTTCAGATGTAAGCTGCTGCAGGTAATTTAGTCTTTTCCATGACAACAGACCCGAGACAACTCATGGTCTGAAGACCTGAAGGCAGCAGAGATTATTTTCAGTATTCAGTTTCAGTAATAAAGTAAATAAATTTAAGTCTTACCTTTTTAGTCTGGCTTCTAATTTTAATTTATTTCATTTTTAAATTTTCTATTTATATATAAAGTTAAGTCTACTGTGTACACTTCACGTTTCTATTACTGTCTTATTCTGCTATCCTGAATATTGACTTACTCATTTCATATTTCTGACATGTTAAGAATGGTGTCTGACAGCCAGAGAACTGGCGCTGAAATGGGAGGAGTAGGGCAAAGTGGACAAGGTCCATCAGATTTGTGTCTGCAGATCAATGACCAGGATTATCAAAGAGTTTGTAGAGAATTAAAACATGTGTTTTTTGTACTGAATCATCTCGATGAGCTGCTAGAGTCAGTGTGTAGTTGCTTTCTCTAATCTGAGGCAGCTTTTTGGCATTAAATGAGTCTAAAACTCAGAGTTGCTGGCTTACATTTCTCACTAGCTAGTTTGTTGAAATACTCCTCACACACAAAGGTTGCCCTCTTTGTCTTCAATAACCAGGAATCACAAGGTTTCTTTATTCTAAATATTCAGTAAAAAACTGTAACAGCTCTGTAAGTCTCTGCTTAAGTCTAAACTGTGTTCTCATATGTGGTTTGAGAAATCCTGAACCATCAAATTCATCAGCTACTTATGGCAAATAATTCTAGTAGTAATAACATGACTAAACTGGGTTTGGGAAAACAAAGCATATTCTGTAATTTTCTAATCTATTTTGTACTTTTTCAGGACACTATATGATGTTGAATCTGCATTACATCCTAACCCGGAGCAGGCTGAGCAGCACAGGACCTATAAAAGTGTTTTTGGAAATATTTTCAGAGCCTATTCATTAGCCAACAGAGGGCTCTTTTGTCTTAGCTGAAACTAACTGCAGTAACACGATAAAAGCAGCAGAGGGCAGGCCACATCAAGCAAAAACCTCCTCTCTATCAGCTCATCCTGTAGAAAAACCTGCTGCTGCTCTGTCAAGGCATTCATCACCGTTAACTGTGACTGAAATCTGAACGTAGACAAGATAAAGTCGAGTGAAACAATAAAATCTGTTGCAATCAGGTCATATTGAAACAAAAACCATGTTCTCTTGTGTCGTCAGCTGGACAAAACCGTGTGCTCAGACCTCTTGTGAACTCCTGTGTTCTACAGAATGACAGGATCCTCCTCCTCTAAGTCAACAGCAATTATCAACTCTTTCACTTACATTACTAAAACCAGCCACATTGTACATATCAAACAAACCAATGGGAGATGTCCAAGCCCAAACAAACAGGGCTTTAAGGCAGCATGGTGTAATTACACTGGGAAAGCTGTTACAGAGGATCAAAATTAGGCCTTCACCATATTAAATTACCTTTCACATCTACCTCTGGCTGCTGCCGCTATATGGTAAACTAGTTTGCTGAACAATGACATATCGATCATTTCCAATGTATTTGGACAAACCTTTATGCTGGTACAGAGACACACAGCTCAAGAGACAATGATGTTTTTACACGAGGGGAAGAGAGTGCCTCTCATTATACATTAAATAAATTAAGATTTCCAATGTACCATCATCAAAAGTATTATCTAATTACAGAGTTCAGTGAGTGGGGCAGAACTGAAGGGCGCATGATATTAGGCACTCATCACTTTGGGGACGGTGGTTGATTTATGCACAAATAGATTCTTCTATTGCTATGCGGTAATTAGGGATTTGTCAGGAAATCTGACCCTCTTAGGTAGAAATTACTTTGTATAATAAGAATGGCAGAGCACTGAGCCTCATCGCTGCACATAATTTAGCTTGATTATTTATACATCAAAGAGAATCTGCCAGGGATGTGGGAAAATATTCAAGTAGCGAGGGGATATTAGCAGAAGGAAGGCTGCAGACGGAGAGAAAGGAGAGAATAAGCAAGGTCGAGACGGTTGGAGAGAAAAGAGAAGACGGAAGGTGAAGAGCAAAATAGGAGGTGAGTGACAAATAAAAGCCAGCACTCTACAAACATGTGTGACTGGAGAAAAAAGAAGAAAAAAAAAAGACACTGGAAATTTTAATAAAAACGTTTTTTTTTCCAAACTTTGCATATAGATTGCCATGGCATTTACAGCTGTCAAATTTAATTTGTGCTTAATTCTTCAGAGCCCTGCATAAGGAAGGCCCTGGAGTGCTGACAGCCCTTTTCCTTGAGCTCAGGTAGGGGCCCAAGATCAATAATGTGTCCTTATGAGAAATTACGTGTAATGCTATTGAGTATGCATTTGGGCCACAGTGGGATAAGAGGCTAATGAAATGCCATTTCTGCCAGTGGATAACGTGCAGTAGGATCGCGGAGAGCAGCAACAGACTTGAGGAAGATGTATTTACTGGAGGCCCGGAAGAGATGGATCTGCAGCCTAATCTGATCCAGCAACTAAGGGATTCTGTTACAGCAGGCAGCTCGCCATCACTTAACTCCTCAGCTGCACGCACGCACGCACGCACGCACGCACGCACGCACGCACGCACGCACGCACGCACGCACGCACGCACGCACGCACGCACACACTCTGAATTTCTGCCACTAAACTATGACTATCTGAATTCATGCTCTCATCTGTGTTTCTTACAGCACACAGCATACAGACACTTTAATTTTTCAAAATTTTCTTCACAAATATACAACACTATAACAAATGTCCATCTCAACTTACTGGATCAGAGGAGTTGAAATTAGAACTGAGGAAAGCGTTTCACTCCTGTAAAACGACAGGTAAACTGATAATGTAAATATTGCAAAGCTTAGTTCTATTTTAAATGACCTCAAATAACCTAAAACGACATCAGCTGTGAAAACAAAACGGTATAGATACAGCTTTTAAAATGTGTTTTACGGAGATAACTGAGCACACATGAACTGAATTCTAATTACAATTAATGTTCTGTTTGCTTATATTAACTTGTACTTATTAATTAAATCGGCCCAAATACATACTTCTAATTATTGATTGCTTCCTTCAGCCGGAACAGTAGAATCTCCAAACCTCTACATGGCTGCTGTGAATCACAGGGAAGCACATGAGCAGCACTATATAAAGACCATTCTGACTGAGATCCTATCAGCTGAAATGAATATTGATAGCATACAGCACTGGCACTAAACACTCAGTGTGTAAACGCTTTGGTTACTTGCTCAATGAGGCCTGACTCGTTCCTTTGAATGTTTCATGACAGCAACTTCATCATTTAGACACAATTTGTCAGCCAGCAGCTGTACTAAGACCTGTGAGATGAATCAAACTGAGAGGAGACACACTCTGAAAGTTGAAGTTTTGGGGTTTCTCAACATGGATTTGAAATGATTAGGGCCAAAAAGAGGTGAGGAAACAGCAAAACAAAACAACGCTTCAAAAACCTCTTTCTGACAACCATCAAAGCAGAGTCAATAACTGAGACAAATCAAGGCAGCATAGAGCAAAAGTAGAAACGCCTCTGCTAAAGACTTGCTCATGTGTAGATTAAAATAAGTGAACATATGTCTCCCACCTGCTGCCCAAATAACACTCAGCATTTTCTTTTCAAATTTTTTCAATTTTTGGAAGACAGAAAATGACTGTTTTAAGCTTTTTTGAAAGTATACTGAGGAGTTCAGCTGCTGCTAATCTGAAGCTTGAGCAGTGTCAAAAAAAGTCATCTTCATCCTGGTAGCTGTACATGGGTTTATTGCCTTAGTTTTGTTCCCTTATAACAAGCTTCAATGTAGCATCCAGTAGGGCTGCACGATTAATCGACATCGCATCGACATTGAGGTTTTAACTACTGCGGTAACCTAACCTCACGAGGGTGAGGTTTTTTTTTTAAATCCCTATTTGAGTGACAGACCTATTCGCCAATCAAAAACATTGAGTCTCGTGATCCTCCTGGCCACTGGCCAATCAGAAATGGCAACAGGAAGCAAGTGCGTATGCACTGCACTATCGCAGCTAGCTTTAGCCAGTAGCTAACAACAAACCCGCACGTGTACTTTGTGATGCCGTGAGGAGCAAAAACTTTTCATTGTGACACATTAACGGCGTAAAAATAGCTGAAGGAACGTCTTCAGTAACAGAACAGGGTGCGGAGCAGTTGGTATCTAAAAAGAACTCTATTTCAGTTGTTTGGACTTACTTTGGGTTTGAGAAAAACAATGTGGAGCAAAAGCGAGCCAAATGCAAAATATGTCGTCGTGCAGTAGCCAGATCCAGAGGAAACACGTCTAATTTGTACCAACACTTGAGGAATCACCACCGACAGCAGTATAATGCAATGTTTTGGACACAGGCTCCACTTGGCTATTGGTGAGATTATTTTTTTTCCCCTTAGTCTTGTGTGTGTGTGTGTGTGTGTGTGTGTGTGTGTGTGTGTGTGTGTGTGTGTGTGTGTGTGTGTGTGTGTGTGTGTGTGTGTGTGTGTGTCTGTACCGCGAGCAGTGGAGCCTCTACAGCTGATCGCTGCTGCTTGGGACACACGTCTCAATTCTGATCACAGATGTATTAAAATGACTACCGAGACACACGTTTTGCACACACTGTTGCTCAGTGAAATCTGGCTGGTACAACCGTGTACAACCGTGTAGCGCAAACGTGGAAATGCCCGGCAGCAGCCGACCACGCGAGTTTCATGTTGCGGTGACAGACTGGCTTGGCTCCGTGCCAAATCAAATTTTCAAAATCATCTGGTGGGCCAGATATTATTCCTGACGGGCCAGTTTTGGCCCACGGGCCGCCAGTTGCCGACCACTGCTATAGATTATTTGTGTATTGTTTTTATGTGTCAGCTTGTCTTTTTTCAATCATAATTTGCAGTTTTATGCATTTGAAAGTAGAAAATCAAAAAAGTCGCAAATCGAACCGCAATCGCAATTTTGGTCAGAAAAATCGCAATTAGGTTTTTTTCCAAAATCGTGCAGCCCTAGCATCCAGGATGTTTTTGTCTAGGTTCATATAACATGGAACGTCATACTAAAAGACTGTGGAAGATATGATTTAAAGAACTCATACCCTTGAAGCTCCACTTCAAATTTTCTGACTGTTTGCGCTGTTTTCCGCTCCAATAGAGCTAAACACATTCTAATATGACGTTTCACAGTATAACACGTGATCCCTGTAATGTTTTGAAGAGAAACTTGTCACATTAATGCAACCCAAGCAGACAGTTGTGGGCCTGCTTGGCTGACACTCACACTGAGCAGGCCTCCCTGGCTCCTGGTGTGGCCAAACACCTTCTCTACACTGCAGTCCTGCAGCGGGTAGGCGTGCTGGCCAGCAAACTTGTCTCCATTGTTGGGATGCAGTGGACTACAACGTTTGGCCTCCAGCAACATGTCAGAGAAGAGGAAGAACATCTTGGGCTTCGCTTCTGAACCTTTTGGAGGGACTATCTTCAGCCAGCCTTCACGGATGTACCACCTCCCTTTGAGAGAGGAGAAGAGCATACACAAACACAGACAGACATTCAGCTGCACCGTTTAGGCTGCAAGGACGTAAAAAGCTTTCTCAGCATGCAATAAGATATTTTGGACAGCTATGAAATTGACCACATCGTCTACAGCTACGGTTCCAATAGGCCAGTTAGTTTCCTAATCATGTAACAAGCAACAGAATTTAACAACAATTCTTCAAATTTGAATCTAGTTCAAAGTCCAAATCCTAATGGAGTCCTATGCTCTTTAGAAATGAGTGTTTTAGTGACTATCCTGATTCATTTCTACAATAAAAAGGAGAACACAAGGGGAGGTTTTTCAGATTTTCAGGGATAGTTCAGGTCTAAATCTTTTTTGTTTTAAAAACTGTCAGTTTTTATGTGAACAAGTGAAACACCATGTCTATCTTTAAGAAGAAAATGTCTGAAAGTGCCCCGCTGTCCCTATTTGCCCACTTCACAGTCATACCCCTCTCTATGAGAGCGAGCTTTTCACCCTGCTGTTTGACAGTGGCCAACAGGTGACTGATCAGACAACGCTTATGACTACTTCATGAACTTTTGTTTACAAGTACAAACTGCCATTTACTTTAAAACTTTAGATAGAAGCTGCCATGTAAGTGCCAATAATGAATCAGTTTAGAGACATTCTGACATACGCACTATGTTTTACATTCACTACTATAAGCAAATGTCACAGAATGATCACTGTGGCTGCTCTTCAGCTAAAGTTACATAAGCTCTCTTAAAGGAGAACTTCGTTTTTTTTCAACCTGGGGTCTGTTTTCATATGTCATTTCATAGATGTGAGTGATGGAGAAATGAATTTTCGACATAGCTCCAGTATTTAGCCAGGCAGGCAGCTTCGCAGCTCTGCTAGCGAAAAGTATGGGGCAACTTGCCCCCCCGCGTCAAAGTCCGCCCTAACGTGCTTTTTTTCCCCACACTGACCGGCTCGGATAGTCTCAACGAGTGTCCCACAACATAATAGAGATGAGAAGTGAACGAAAACCTCCACATGACTTGGCGATCGCTATTTTTTGTGGTCTGTATCCAAATCTCAGGACGCTAGAAAGCAAATCACCTTTGTGCTGAACATCAGCCAGATGACCGTCCACAGAGTCGCGGAGAGGCTAAAGAATGGTGAAGATCTTTCAGGTCTTCACCATTCTTGGAAGATCACTGAAAGATCTTCACCATTCTTGAGCCTCTCCGCGACTCTGTGGACGGTCATCCGGCTGATGTTCAGCTGCTTGGCTCTGTCAGACTTGTTGTGGCCAGCATGAAGGAGAGCAGATATCTCAACTCTTTTGACTTCCATCTTGTTACAACTTCACCGGAGAAAAAAATTGTATTAAGGACACCTGCCTATAAGGTAGAACTTTCAGTTTATTTAATGGAATTTTTCACTCCGACATGTAAACGTCTCTAAAGATCATGAAACTGTGTAACAGAACTTTTGCAAAGCCTGGTAAAGTAAAACATTTCAAGCCATTTTCCTTTTTAAGTTTAATGATTATGGCTTAATTTACCTTGGATTCCGTGCCTTGCCACTTTCCTCCAGATTCAACAATACTGATTTCCAACTGAAATGCAACATTTAATTGAATCTGGAATTTGGACCACTGAGCACCAGTCCAGTGTTTTTGTCCTTAGCCCAGATACAACATTTCAGCCACTGTTTCTGGTTCAGGAGTGGCCTTACATTAGGAATGTGACAGTTGTAGCCCCTTTCCTGAAGATGTCTGTGCTTGGTGGTATCCCTGTTAATTGTGTATCTTTTCCTACCACATTTTTCCCTTCCAATTCAACTTTCCATTAAAGTAATTCTATACAGCACTCTGCCAACAGTCAGTCCTTCCACCAATGACTTTCTGTTGCCTTCCATCCTTGTGGACGGTGCCAGTGGTCATTTCTATTCAAGTTTCAAGTCCCAGTAGTTTCCATGATTTTGGTTGCGTGCAATGAACTAGACCAGGGGTCGGCAACCCGTGGCTCCGGAGTCGCATGCGGCTCTTTTAGCCCTCTGTTGTGGCTCCCTGTAACTTTGGAAAATAAATTGTTCTGCCTTTCAGGCGCGTTTCAATGTATTTTAATATAGAGAGTTTTATTATGAAATTACCGCTCTTATTTTGACGTGTCACTCCACCGGATGTGCTGCTGGGGTTTTTTCCCCTGGGACATGAGAGCGCTAAGTTGATGCAGAGAAGATGGAGAAGCAACGCCTGTAGTTTCATATCGTTTTGTACTCAAGAATGGCAAGTCTGTATATTAAAGCTCCACTCCAAGAAAGACACGTCTTGTCTTTGAGTTAAAGCTGCTGTCCGGAGTTTGAATCGCAGCGTCTCCCAAAACACTGTTGGTCCCTCCCTCCCTCTGATTTCGCCCCTTTATTTGTGCACGCGCGCAGTAGATGAGAGAAGTGCCCGGAGTGCTGCAGCATCTCGCCTGTTTTGCTGTTTTCCCCTCTTCTACATTTAGTACATTTAGTAAATAATAAAGGAATTACGTTAGAATGCTGTATTGAGTCTAACTTGTCCTAATACCAAAATAACATGAATCTGCTAGGACGAACGAGTAAAGTTTCAATATGTGATTACACTCGTGTATCCCTCTGGATGACGTTGTTTATCAAACTTAGTGCATTTATGCGTGTATATGTGTTACATTGTTTATTTATTTCTATCTAGAGTTCAGAATTGCATGACTCCTCTGACGAAGAGTATGTCCCAGACGCCCCAACATCTTCCTCCAGAGGTCGGGCATCTAAACGAAGCCGTCAGGCGGGCTATGGAGGCCGTGGTCGGGGAGCGACGCGAGCACCCCGACCACGGCATCTAAACGAAGCCGTCAGCCGGGCTATGGAGGCCGTGGTCGGGGAGCGACGCGAGCACCCCGAGCCAAAAAACGTCCTGCAGTCTCTTGGCCTGACAAGCTGTGGGATTGGTAACTTTTCTGGAAGTTGCTGATCCCTGATGCTCTCTCCTCCACAAGCAAAACAAATGTGCGCGCGGTTGCGTAGCTCGCCCACCTCTGCATGGGCTTGCTTGCTGTGCGCGTAACCGTTGATTGACAGCATGACAAAGCTGAAGCTCGAACTTGATTGGTCGGCAGCGACCGGCGCTTTTTGGAATAACATGGGGGTCTATGAGAGGAAGGCGGAGCTCAGGAATAAATTTTCATATCGCGTTATACTAACTTTATATTATAGTATCGAACTAGACTAACACATTTAAGCTTTGTTAAAAAATGATACATAAATTGAAAACAAACGGAAACTCTGGACAGCAGCTTTAAAAGTACTCGTGATAGGGTAATACACGTTACTCGCAAGAACACGGCTCGATGTCCAGGCAGCAGGTCAGAGAGTCAGAGGAGTGTCGTCTTGGAAAATAGGGCAGCGACTTACCGGAGAAAAGTTATTAGCTTAAGAAAATAGATAAATAGATTTTACAAGTTAAATAGACATTCGCAAAATATTGATTTCCATCTAACATTACATAACATATGAGGTCCAGGAGCAAAAATGACATTAACCAAGTAAGATAAATATTAGTGGAAGGACACAATTTAAAAAATGAATCTATCTAATTAGAGGTTTTGTAATTAATTAATCACGACTGATTAACAAGGGCATAGAGGTAAAAAAGCGATATATGCAGTGTTGTCTTCATTTTAAATGCCAAAAGGATTTTGCGGCTCCCGGTGTTTTCTTTTCTGTGGGAAACGGGTCAAAATGGCTCTTTGAGTGTTAAAGGTTGCCGACCCCTGAACTAGACCAAGAGAAACACAATATTTATACTTACATAATTTTGAGACACTTGATTTCTGATTACAATCTTCCTGATTGAACTACAAGTTTTGATATATAACTTAAATAGGTTAAATAGGTTTTCTCAAGGCTGCAGGAACAGTTAGACACTGAAATTCACATCAAAAGAATCTATAAGAACTAATCCCAGGGAACAAGAATATGTGTGCTCTGCATCGCCCACACTATACTTGATATGGTCATCTACATACTGTTTGAATTTTACTACCAGCTATAGATGTAGTATATTTAATGCCAGAGCCGTACACCAGAACAGTACAGTATGAATTCAGTGTTAGCTTGTACTTTGTATCATCTAGCTTATCATACATGTATCCAATTGTGTGTTATATGTTCCTTCTTCTCCACCCTTCTCTTCTTCCATCCCTCCCCCTCTCTACCCTTCTATCCCTCTCTCTACCTCTTCTTTCCCTCCCAACTCACTGGCCAGCATCAGATGGGTCCCCCCACATAAAGAGCTGGGTTCTGCTCAAGGTTTCTTCCCATTAAAAGGGTGTTTTTTTGCCACTGTCGCCTTAGGGCTGCTCTGGGGGTCAGGCATATGGGTTCTGTAAAGTGTCTTGAGACAATTTGACTGTAATTGGTGCTATATAAATAAAACTGAATTGAAGTACTTGAGCAGTGGTACACTTAAAAATAATACTTTATTGTTTTGCACATTTCTTGCAATACATGCAGCTCTAAGAGCTTTGACATAAAAACAAATAAAATAAAATGAAAACAGTAACTGCATAAATAACCATTGTAAAGCATCTCCATAATGAAATGACAAAGCTGTGTAAGCTACTAGGAGTGAGGTTTTAGTCATAAAGCTGCACAAATACATCGAATCAATAATGTCCAAAGCTGTCTGCTTAACATTCTAAAATGAATTTTAGAACTCCTAATAAATTTCTAAATATGCATCAAAGAAACACTGGGATTATGCATTGCACTAACTTGTGTAACAATGACTACTTTATGACCACATCTGTAATTTTGGTATGTGGTGATGGGAATCACTGGTACAACTTAACCATAGCCACCGACTGCCTTTAGTAGTATGGAAAAATACACTCATCTGATCACAGATGAAACACAGAGAAACACAGAGGAAACACACCTCTAACAGATTCCGTAAGAAACCTTGAGTGTGTCATGCAGTTTCTGTCAGTTGATAAGTCCTGATACAATCAGCCCAAGATATATTACGAGGTGCGCTTCAATGCCTGTGCATTTGCACACCTAACTGGAGAAATTCTGAAGACCACTGTAACCCGGGAGAGACTCTTACTTAGAAGTTTTACCCAACAGGTATGGAGCAACTCAACACTCTATGGGAGGGGTGTCAAACATTCGTTCCGTGGGACGAAAGACATCAACTGCAAACTGTAAATTTGTAAAACAGTAAATTTAAAATAACTTCTAGACCTTGACAAGTTGTTTATCTTAAAGTAAAATACAAGACTGTTCAGTTCCAGGTACCTGTGACTAAATGTTTTGTGCCTTTGTAGACACTCTGATCTGGAAGTTGTGGTGCAAATGTTGAAATGATAAATTGAGGCTTAATACTGTTGAAATTGAACTTATTTTTCTTAAGAAATTTCAGGTTGTTCATGATGTTTTGTAAAAAGATAATTCCTTCAATGTAAACATTTTCAGAATGTACTTTTTTTACTAAAACAATGGAGTTGTGGTTATTTATAGGTTATTATGCTGTGATTTTACTGGTGCGGCCCACTTGAGATCAAATTGGGCTAAATGTGGCCCCTAAACTAAAATGAGTTTGACATCCCTGCTCTATGGCTGCATATAGTAAATGGTAAATGGACTTGCTCTTATATAGCGCTTTTCTACTCATCAGAGTACTCAAAGCGCTTTTACAACAATTGCTCCCATTCACCCAGACACACACACTAATGTGCAGGTTGCTAATCAACCTGCAACATCAGTCAGTATACATTCACACACCAGTGGAGCAGTCACTGGTAGGCAATTCGGGGTTCAGAATCTTGCCCAAGGAAACTTCGGCATGCAGCACATGACTAGGCGAGAGCGGGAATCGAACCGCCAACCATTCGATCATTGGACGACCCGCTCTACCACCTG
Organism: Acanthochromis polyacanthus; assembly: GCF_021347895.1. NCBI lineage: Eukaryota > Metazoa > Chordata > Actinopteri > Pomacentridae > Acanthochromis > Acanthochromis polyacanthus. Next base: position 67,582,708 of record NC_067113.1, on the reverse strand, counting down.
AGCCACAGCCGCCCATTTGGGGCGGCTGTGGCTCATTAGTACCCCCCATGACCCTAGTGAGGCCATATAGGCAGACATATAGTCTGCCTATATGTCTGGGACATGTTAAAAGATGTTAGATCAATGTTGTTTTGAACACACTGGTGTATTTTCATGCACATATCTTATATTACATAGATTTGTTGGCACGCTAGAGACTCATTGTTTCTTATTATTCGTTAAACTGACAATGTTCTGTCATTGAAACCCCTTTCAGATGCTGGTCACTTTTCCGTTAATGCTCCTCACGGCTGCATTCACACACACCACCCAGACCTGCCAACCTTGGTGAACTATTTTGAGTACCACTTAATCGCTCACACGCACGCGCAAGCAAGCAAGCACGAACGCACGCACAGCTCGCGCTCATGTCGATAGGAAAAAACTCTCGGTGCTTATTTCCCCGATATGACATCGTATTTTCAACGTGCAAGTAACGTTATTAACAGCACATATTTGCCAAAAGACACACACACACACACACACACACACACACACACACACACACACACACACACACACACACACACACACACACACACACACACACACACACACACACACACACACACACACACACACACACACACACACACACACACACACACACACACACACACACACACACACACACACACACCATTTTACCGTTTTAACCGCCAGCTGCTGCGGGTGGGGGCACAGGGAACGGGGAGAGAGGCGGAGGGAGGCAGAGGACAGGAGAGAGCGGGCCAACAAGGGTTCGGCAGACTCGTTATTCTCTGCTACTCTATGATGATTGGTTGAAATTGCACCACTGGTGTACTGGTTAGCACTTTTGCCTTGCAGCAAGAAGATCCCCGGTTCAAATCCTGGCCTGAGCCTGGGATTTTTCTGCATGGAGTTTGCATGTTCTCCCTGTGCATGTGTGGGTTTTCTCCGGGTACTCCGGCTTCCTCCCACAGTCCAAAAATATGCTGAGGTTAACTGATTATTCTAAATTGCCCGTAGGTGTGAATGTGAGTGTGATTGTTTGTCTGTATATGTAGCCCTGTGACAGACTGGCGATCTGTCCAGGGTGTCCCCTGCCTTCACCTGAGTCAGCTGGGATAGACTCCAGTACCCCCCATGACCCTAGTGAGGATAAAGCGGTGTATAGAGAATGGATGGATGGATGGACCAATAGTTCCAAACAACTGGAAGAAACAAACATCTCCTCATAACATATTGTGGGGGTAAAAAAAAAAAAGCCCTGAATACATCATCACTGGTGAGTATCATTAATCTTTGGGCTGTTTGTTTTTATTGAAGTAAGTTTTCATTATTATGGACATTTCATTTTGTTTGCAGTTTATTTACAAATTTAATAACAAAAATTACGACAAATTACTACCAAAAGTCATAGCAAGCCATTCCTCATCGAGACACACATTTTGATATATAATTCGTATGGGTTCCTCAAAGCTGCGGGAGAAGAACATTACTCACGAAGAATCTATAAGAATAAGCCCAAATACTACTAATAAGTGTGCTTCAATGCCTATGCATTGATACACTTATTATACTCCTCTAAACACAGCTGGACAGCGAGGTTTGATCCATTCATACAAGACTGCCATCATAGCACCTCTCACACTCACAAGACAACAACTTTAGGCCCAAGACATACAGTTTATATCAAAGAATTGTGCTGTATAACATTTACTGTCAAGGAAAGTCAAGGAAAAAACAAAAACAACAAGAAAACACGTTTCATATGTACTGTACATGTTATAGAACTGGTTCCATTTTCAGATCTGGTTCTAACTGGCAAAAAGACTTCAAATATTTTAAGCTCCAGATTTTTTTGTCTCTCCAGGCTCTTCCTTATTAGGAGAAAAGACGTGCAAGATATTTTGGTGACATTAGGCTTCTCCTTTTCAGCCAATGTTAACCATCATTTTTCCAAAAAAAGAACCTTAACCAGCTGTGGGTGTAGGTCAATGCTAGCTGGTGTCTGTACACAGCAGGACCAACAGATGTCCTCATTAGTTACAAAAAAGACAAAGAAAAACAATGTGAAAGTTTACGTACATGTTTTTTTCCCCTTTTCTTTCTGAGACAACACCAGTTATTACAATTGGCTGAATAATATTTCATATATTCTGCTGCTCAGCTAATATGGCGGGCTTAGCTACAGGTTATAGAAACTCAAAACTTTCTGCTGGCTCAACTAACAAAAGGTGCATTTTACTTATGATACTAGTTAAATTAAAAGCAGATTCTAATTAAAATTGCATAAAAACATGAAGGGTTTCCATTTTAAATTTATTGCATTTGACAATGACTTCAGAGTTGATCAAATGCAACTGAACCAGATTCTTGGGTAACTCACATCAACACATTCAACGTAGGAACCAGTGTAGGTTTAGCCAACCTTGATGTTAGCATAAAAGCAAAAATATCATTATCTCCTGAGCATCCGGAGAGAAACTGCAGAACTGCAGAGAACAAAAATGAGAATAATGACGGCATGCTGTATTGAAAAGATAAATGGAGACTACTTGAAAAAAGCAATGAAGACAAAAGACATTCCCAGACAGACTCAGCAGGAGGTAGGTATGTTCAGGTGTAGCTGCTGAGGAAAGGTTTCATCTCTTTCAACATGATTGGCGTATGATGATAGTTAATAAGCGAGAGACTGACATTTGGAGAGATAAGATGAAAATTCAGCCTGGGTCCAGGGTGTTTTTGTAATTGCCCCAGCCAGTAGCCTGCGATTGCAGCTGGGCCGAGTGGCAGTGGCTGTGCCTCTGAGGCACATAGAGGACATTTTCAGACAAGCCCACTGAGATTAAGTAGAGGGGCCAGGCGGGGGTCAAATTGCTTTTAAAATGCCATGGGTCTCAAACTTAAAAACACTCAGGAGACATGATATGACTCCCTCAGCTGTTGCATGGAAATTGGAGGAGTGGTTGTGATCATTCTATTAAATATGATATAAATGAAACCCCATTCCAGCTCTTTGCTACCTGTTAAAGACACATTTAATGAAATGCAATTAATTATTTTAATGCGTGGTACAAAAACCACCATGTCTATCGCTCAATTCAGGAAATATGAAATAAAAGACAACTGAAGAGACAAATGTTCTCATGAAAACAGATTCCTGACAGCTCTTTGACAATTAACTGACAGACCTGGAGCTTTTTTCCCACAAAAGACATATGTTACTTGACAGACAGATTCTTCCTGTTTGCTGAGTTCCCGTTCCTCATAACTGCAGAGTAAAGTACACAGTAAGACAAAACTACCCCTGGACTGTGCTGCTGTGTGGAGTTTTCACTACAGCTTAAAAGATGTTACTCTAAGATCTGGTTTGTATTGTGGCTGTTGCCAAAGTGGATTTTGAAAAGTTAACTTTTTCGTTTTTCAATAAATAGCAGTTCAAAATGTAAAGATGGATCACAAAGAAATACATCAAATTGTCATTTTTTTAACATTGAATAATCTGCTATGAAAAGAGTGGCATATCTGTGTTGAAAGTCATTCAGCTGTCCAGTTAATACGTAATTGTTGCAGCTCTACTTTTCTCAGTTATATGTGTAACACCAACCTACTATCTTTGAGTTTTTACCATGTTTGGGCAAAAAAAGCTATTAAATTTATTATTGCAGACTAAATCATCAAGCAAAAAAAGTTTTGAATTCATAACTAATTTTTCTGCTCTCAAAATTGAAGAGGTGGTGATGGGACAGATGCTTGACTTTTGATCCCCAGCTGTAAACCCTCTGCATTCAATGGTACATTTCTCACAGGGTCACAAAGTGGCAGGAGCGTCATCGGGTTTCCCCGTTTCCACAAGTTCAAATCTAATACTTTTTTACCAATAAAGCAAGACTGACAAATCATAAAAGAACGTGAAACTGCCGCAGATTATTATCATCAAAAAAGAAGCTGAAATTGCACCACAAAAACCAGGTTCAAGTCAAAGTTATAAGCGAATATAAACATTTTATGGGAGATGTTGACTACCATTCCCTATATGCATTTCTGAAAGAGACATTCAGTCATCCAGCCTAAAATTCACTGGTATGCACCACTAAGCAGGAAGTTTAAACAGATTTCACTATTTCTATCCTAAATCAATACAGATGTTGGGTCAGTTTCATGGTCTAACAATTATACTGATGTGATTTGTTTGAAATCAAAGAAACATTCTGAATTCCCCACCGCTATGATTTCCACCTTCTAACTGGCTCCTTTTCACACCAGCAGCAGCCATTGGTACATGAATACTGAGACCCTCCCACCACACCAAACTCCAAAAAGACAGTGATTTTGAAGTTAACATTATTGGAACTGGTGATAGCCTAATCCTATCAAGTGGTTTTGTAGTCCAGTTCTACTGCAAAGTGTTTTTGGCTGGACCTGGTAAATAGTTAATGTAGTATAATTTTGCGATAACGGAATATGTAAGGACACTGAATGAATGCATGGGCAGTAATGTGTTATGTTTGCTGAAGCGTTAGAATGCTGCCAGTGTCTAGTGTGCTGAAACTGATATATTTCAGAAGACATCAACAGTCCTGATTATCCAGACAAGCTGGGATCTCCTTCTGCTCACTATTCAAACTATATGCATAACCAGGATGTGTGCTGAAGGTTTCGATGTGCATATCCTGTCCTGTGTTTCCAGCTCTGGTGGTGAGGACTGACATTTTCACTGGTAAAACTACATGGACAACAAGAACAACACTCAGAGCGCAGTACTCCGCCAAGGCTGCTCAGTTGTATGACTTCCAACGGATGAAATTTTTAAACAGTTCATGGTCCTCAGTGGTGGATTTGTAGTAGGATCACAATCATGTGATCATCAGCAGGCAGCTGACAGTGTTCACTTGTTGTCATAGTTACAGTGACACCATGCTACTATCTCACAATGATACAGAAATCTTAACAAATCCATGGATCCAGACTATAAGCTGCATCACTGCCAAAATCTAATCACTTGGTTCTTGTGTCATTTCTGATCTTCCCTGAAAATTTCATGTAAATCTGAGTCCATTTTGATTAATGTTGTGAACAGACAGACCAACGGTGATTGTCGTATAACTCCGCCGCATTCCTTTGCAGATTTAATAAGAAAGTGTCCACTGTCCAACAGTTTGAAACAATAAATATGAAAGAACAAGACAATGAATAAAAAATAAATAATGAATTTAGTATTTTTTTTAATGTTTTACTGAGTAAAACTAAATTCAGGGGCTTCTCTAATATTTAAGAATTTTATTTGACATCATTTAACAGACGTCTATTTGACAAAGCAGACAGAGGGGTTGGATGTGTGAGGAGGAGTTTCTTTGTGGAACAGGTTGTCATCACAGTCCCCTGCCTACAGTCGATCATCCACATTGTTTTGAGGCAGCAGCACATTCATTGTGCAGGTGGTACCAAGCACTCCCCTACATGACTAGGCCTTCCAGCTTCCTGTAACGAAGTGCACCTCTGCTCTACTACAAAGTCTACAGGGCTGGAGAGGGTAGGAGGGGTTGGGGTTGGGGCTGAAGAAGATAGGGCAGAAAATAATAGTCAACAAAGGGTCCTGTTCAACCTGATGTGTCCTATGCCAGAGTATTAGGTAGAGGACAAGTTCGGTTTCACTCTCTGTTTATGCATAAAAACTATTAATTTGTAGACTTTAGGGGTATTAGGGGTAGATTATTCAGTACTTGTCAGAAAATAAACTCAGCAGTCAGAGATATTCCAACATTGGGACACAACTAGATCCAACACAAATGTGTACTAAATTCAAAACAGATGAAAGTGTCCGGCAAAAAAACTTTCTAATGACATCGCTGCATGTCATTGTGTGTGACCTGCCTCTTTCAACCCAGGTAGTGATATCCCCAAATTACATATTTTGTACCTGCCTACTTCAACCAATCTGCTCATAAATGTCAGATTCTACAATGTAAAATGCTGCCTGACTTCTTTAACTTGCATATAAATCAGGTTATGATCACCACACAACAGGGGAACACCATAGCCAACCCGAGATGTGCACTTCGAAGTCAGATTAATGGGTTAGCAAGGTACGTTGGGCCTAAAGCCAGAGTTTTCAATGTCATAAGTGTAGCCACCTTTTCATCAGTTATTATTCTTTATGAGTGATACAGTTTTGTAACTGAGGGAATATGTTATATCTGCAGACCTCCAGAGCTTTATGTACGTTTGTAAAGTCTATCGTGTGCATTGCTTAGCTTTGAGCTGGTGACACAGAAAATGCATAAATATATTTCAAACCCAAGTCCTGATTTTCTGCTAGTACTGCAGCTAACAGAACACAGTTTAAAAATTGCTTGGTGTGTTGGTATTTATCACAGAGAATATTAAACCAGTACGATTATTTTTGCTTTGACTTGGACAAAAATCAAAGTGATTTTCACATATCCATTAATGCACTTCTTGAGTACAATGTTTAAATGAATAATGTTTAACGTTTACTAGCTCTAATTTGCAGCTGTCAAATTTGAAATAAGCAGCTGCAGTGAGAGTGCACTGAGTGGTAAACTAAATACAGTCACTTAGACCATTAACAGTTTGCTACCCACAGTCCTCTGTTGCATGATTTGCAGTAGCAGTGCTTTTGACTACATGTGGAAATCACAGGTTTAGTCACAATATGATATTTTGGCGACTCTTTGAACAACACCATATGCCATGCCCTCCACCTCCTCTGCTTACTGAGAGCCTTTCCCTCTCCTTTTTCCTCTCCCTCCTTTTCCTTTCCCTCATGTGGGCGTGACAGAGATGTGTATAGAATGTTTGCAGGTCAAGAAGCTCATTGGACACCTGCAGCAAAGAGTAGCTCACCTGTAATGCATCACCTTTGCACAATATAAGCTGAACTGGGACCACCACTCGGTGCCGGACCGTTGAACTACTCCAGTCAGTCAACCAAGCCAATATTCTGCTCTTGTTTGTTGTACTGCTTCGTTCTAATCTACCTTCTCTTCAGCGACAGCTTCTGCCACTTCCTGCCTGCTTCCCTGCCTCCGCGGGTCACCCTTCAACCCTGCAGTGCCAATCCAAACCAGTTCCACTTGCAGCCTGCCTCACAGATACCCTCCTACCTCTGGCCCTGCAGACAAGACCATTCCAGCCACACCCACCTCCTCCACCTGCATTCCCTCTACCACTCTCCCTCACTCAGGCTGTCAGCTAAGTGTAGCTTTACTAGTAAATCTGTTTGTAGCTTTAGCGTACGGTGTGTATATTTCGTGCTTGTGCTTACTGTCGCATGCTTACCTCATGTGGTTACTAGTAGCGTTTCTGCTGTGTCAGCATCTAGCTCTTTATTGTAAACTTGTATTCTGTTACTGCACTGATTGGTGTGTTTCCTGACTCCTAGTTACTCGTAGTCCTTCCTAGCTTGGTGTTACCAAGTTCTAGTTAGTTCTGCTCCTGGTATTTTGTATGCATTTGAATCGACAGTTTAGCGTATGCTAGCCTAAAGTTCTTTGAGTGTTTCTATAGTTAGTGCTGGTTCACATTATTCCCTAACTCCTTAGTTACATCAGCTACCTGTTGTGACCTGTATTGTATATAACTTATGGATTCTTGTAATACTTTTAATGTATCCACTCGTCTGCTGTTTCCTTGCTGTCTGCGCCTGAGTCTCTGCCTGTAAAGATAGTTTTCTCACATATCAAAAAAATATTCGAAGGACAAGAACTGCCCATTATTCATCTTTAATAGAGGAAAAGAAGAACAAACTTGGGTTTCTTTTCAGCACTGTAGCCAGGCTGACAAAGAGTCACAGCTCTGTAGAGCCTTCTATTCCTTTACCTCTCAGTAGTGATTTCTTCATGACCTTCACAAATAAAGTTTGGAATTTTAGACAAAAAAGTCCTGAACATGTTTTTAGGTATAGCAGCTCTGGAACGGTCCACTTTTACTTAGACTGCTCTCTGCTGTAAATCTCTCAGAGCTCATGTTGATAGTCAGTTCTTCTAAACCAGCAGCATGTCTGTTAGACCACATCCCCACTAGATTGTTCAAGGACATCTTTCCTTTAATTAACACTGTAGTATTAAATATCATCAATTCCTCTTTATTGACAGGCTTTTAAGTTGCTATAACAAAGTCACTTCTTGAAAAGCCTACACTGGATCCAGATGTTTTGGCCAATTATAGACCCATATCCAATCTCTCCTTTACTTTGAAAGTACTATAAATCTTAATCTTCTGCTCATGTCAAAGTTGTTAGGACCAACATTATTTTTTACTTTTTTACATGCTCCTCTTGGGCATTATTAGTATGAGGACATGTTGCATACATTTCCATTGTTTTGCAGATGACACGTGGCTCTATTTATCTATGAGGCCCAATGAAACCAATCAGTCAGTCAAACTCCTTGCATGTCTGAAGTAATAAAGGCCTGGATGACCTGCAAATTTCTTAATTTAAATTCCAACAAAACTGAAATTATAGTATTTGGCCCTAACACCTCAGAAACACACTGTCTAACCAGATAGTTACTCTGGATGACATTGCCTCAGCCTCTAGTTCTATTGTAAAAAATCTTGGAGCAATTTTTGAACAGGATATGTCCTTCAACATCCATACATAACAGATTTTTAGATATCAGGACATCCCAATAATTCTCCTAAAAACCTCTAGGTGATACAAATGCTGCAGCCAGAATTCTGACAGAAACCATTAACAGAGATCATATTTCTCCAGTATTAGCTTCTCTTCACTGGCTCACTGTAAAATCCAGGATAAAGTTTAAAATCCTGCTTCTCACATACAAAACTCTTAATGACCAAACTCTATCCTATCTTAAAGACCTTACTGTACCACATTATCCTAACAGAACCCTTCGCTCTCAGATTGCAGGTTTCCTCATGGCCCCCAGAGTTTTCAGAAGTAGAACAGGAGACAGATGCTTCAGTTATCAGCTCCTCTGCTGTAGAATCAGCTCCCAATTTGGGTTTGGGAGGCAGACAGCATCTCGACTTTTAAGATTAGGCTTTTAAGTTTTAACTTCCTCTTCAGTAAAGCGTATAGTTAGGGCTGCTAAGGATCACCTGAGCTGTCCTTAGTTATACTGCTATAGGTTTAGATTCCCAGAGGATTCCCATGATTCTCTCTTCTCGTCTCCTCAGATATGTACTATCAATACATATCACTAACTCTGTGTTTCTCCTGAGGTCCTGTGTTTGTTCTTTCTGCAGGTGTCTTGGATCTGGAGCTACATGTTTCTGATCTGCAGTTTTTGGCCTCACTGACCTCCAAAATGTTCATTGTTCTCTTTGTATTGTTTGTCTGTTGTCCATCTGCTATCCCAACCCCCCTTTCCCCACTCTCACCCCAACCGGTCGAGGCAGATGGCTGACGTCCTTAAGTCTGGTTCTGTCAGAGTTTTTTCCCCTCCCTATTTTATGTTTCCTTTTTGTTCCTTCCCACCATCGCTGACTGCTTGTCATAGGGAGTCCAAATGCAGCTTTGTATTGTTGGTTCTCTGCTCTCTGTTTAAAATTTGTAAGGTCTGTACCTTACTATGCTAAATGCTGTGAGATGACATATGTTGTGAATTTGCACTATATAAAAAAAATGAATTGATTTACATAAATTGCTTTTAATCATCATTCTCTTGCTGTTCATTTTCTTGCTTTCCTTGACCACACATAGAGCTGGTATTATTTAAATGAATACTGATATTGTTTACGGTCTGCTGTTCAGATCCACAATAAAGTATAGGAAAATAAATGCCCTCTCCCCCTTCTCTAGGAACATTTAGTGCCTTTGCTATCTTTGTGTGTCCTTTTCCTTGTTTGTACAAGTGATGATCTCCTCTCTAAACTTTTGAGACAATTCTCTTGACTTAACCAAATGCGATCAAACGTCACTATGAACAAACCCTAGTCGGTCCAGTTATTTGTGTTCTATGAAGCACATCGAATGCCACTAATGAAGTCCTTGATTAGAGATGTCAGGCATGCCTGAGACAACTCCTGATTTGCAAATGAGAGCTCTTATGTGGGACTCTAGTCAGGGGGTTGAATAGTTTTGAGACAGCAGTAGTCACTAAAAGTGGCATTCTGTCTTGAAATAGGAGAAACCACCTGTAATACTGGTTGTGTTGAGCTATTTAAATTGTTCTTGTTTGAGTTACTTATCAAAAAACAGCTGAAAGTTTGTACATTTTACCAATAAACCTGATTTGCAATGGGGGTTGAATAGTTTTGAGTGCAACTGTACATAGATACATACATATACATACAATATATTCATGAAATTATTAACAGTCCAATATGTGGTCAAGGGAAGAAAGGAAATGAACGGGAAGGATATGTTGATTAAAAACGTATTTGTGATATGGTACAGACAAACATAATCTAGGACAATTTACGTTTCCACTGTAACATAATTGAGAATGCAGTTTAGTTGTGTGAAAGCTTAATTTTGTGGAGACGGTTGTAGTGAGAGGCACAGGATGCGATGTAAAAAGCCTCAGAAAGATAAATCGAGCTAACAAGAAAGTTAATAACCATCAATGTGATATCTATTATCTCTGATTAAGGTTTTAGGTTTTGTCAAGAAAGCTGATACAAAGGAAGCACCTGCTGTTAGATACATCCCTCTAAAATGAGTAACTCTAGCATTAGCATTTAGCACAACTCCCAAAGAAGTGTCAACTCAGACTCCTCCACTGAAATTAGTTGTTTCAGTCATGAGAACATCCAACCGTACAGAGTTGTGTAGTTGTGAAATATTGGAAATGAGAATGCCAATAGTTTAGCACCAGCATTTAGGTCGAGGACTGACTAAAGAAAAAATACCCAGTTCATCACTCTCCATGCAATGCTCCCGATAGTCCATGTTTGTGTGGAAATCGTCATATGTAATCAGTATATTTCTGACTCTGTGTATACATTTAAACACAATGACAGAAAAACAGAAGAAAACAAAGAAAAAACACTACAATTTCAAAAGAGTCCAAAGTACTTATGTCTGATCAACAGATGAGAGCAGCAAATTCTCATATTAGAGAAGGTGGAAACCAAAAAAGGATTTCTTTATCTCTTAATAAAGGCCTTAAAAGCTGGAGTCTGTGGTGGAGGTCTCAGAGAGAAGGATGCTGAGGAAGCTGCTCAGCATCATGGACAACACCTCAAACCCCCTGCATGCCACGCTGAGGTCCTGTCAGAACACCTTCAGTTGTAAATGGAGACCACCGAGGTGCACCAAAGAACGCCACTGGAGGTCCTTCCTACCTGACGCAATCAGACTGTACAATTCCTCCCCCTTCTGCAGAAGGGATACCGATCATCAGACTCATTTTCATATGCAATATTATACTAATCATTATATTATCATATTATAAGGAGTTTTCCTTAATAGACTCACGATCTGTGAGATCATTGTTCAAGTGCATTTTTTCTAGTGCAATACATCTGTTTACTGTGCAATACAGTGTTTACTTTCAGTTCACTTTCTTTTAATCTGTTTCTTGTTATTAGTCTACAGTGTACGTATTGTACTTGTGCTATTTTATTTAATTTTTTTTTCAGACACTATTTCTTATCATCCACTTAGACACTTCACACAGACACTTTTTATTTTGTACCTTTGTATACTTTGTGATTTCTTTTTTGCTACTAACCCCTGTGTAATTGTATATATTCCACTAACCTTTGTTTATTGTTCATTGCATTGTTCTCTGGCCAAACAACTTCCTCCGGGATTAATGAAATTGATCTTATCTTATCTAAACTTAAAAAAATGTTCATTAGTTAATACATCCAGCTATCACTTATTTTTTGTGGACTGATTGATAAGTGCTCTAAATGTTTCAACACAAAAAAGGGAGGAAAAACTTCAATGGACATATGAAGCAGAAATATACAGCACCCTCCATAATTATTGGCACCCCTGGTTAAGATGTGTTCTTTAGCTTCTAATAAATTTAGTGTTTTTCTAAATAATACCGGACCACAATGAAAAAAGAGGAAAATCCAATCTTTAATTCGAGTGCTTTTATTCGGCGGGGAAAAAAAATCACACATTAAGAAATGATTCTTTTCCATCAAATCATGTGTGCCACAATTATTAGCACCCCTGATGTTAACACTTTGTACAGCCCCTTTTTGTCAACAAAACAGCACCTAATCTTCTCCTATTTTTGTCTGATTTCAGTATGAGAGCATGCTTCTGCAAAAAAAAGAAAAAAAAATATTTTAAGGCTTTCAACACATCTTAACCAGGGGTGCCAATAATTATGGAGGGCGCTGTATGTAAAAAAACAAACAAACAAAAAAAAACAACTCAATATATAATTCTTTTGTTTTTGTGCTTCTTTAAGCTTATCATGATGGTTAAGTGAGGTAACCTAATTGTTCTCAAGATGTCTGAAAAATGTGTATATTAAAGTGACAGAAAACGCGCAATTGTGTGCAATGGTCAGCAGCATAAAGGGACAAACTGGGGAAAAAAATCAATGTGAACCATTATAGGAAATGGGAGACATCTTTGTTTAAAATTGCAGGTAGACACAAATCTGCAGACTCCCAGGGAAACAGGCTGACTTACTGCTATATCGACATCCCACTGATTCAGGCTTTGAGTCTCACAATCGCCCCCTTCATCTTCTACTGAGCTACTTAATATGTTCGAGGGGCTTCGGTGCTTCTCATCTGTAAAAAGGCAGAGCTTTTCTTTAACTACATTAGAGGTGGTGTTGGTGTGGAGGAAGGAGAATAGGTTGATGTGGGGTTGTGGGGCGGCGTGGTGCTGTTGCAGCTCTGAAGTCTGCCTGGTGGGACTGGGGCTTTATTGGCTGGAAAGGAATTCAACGGAGGTGCGAGGGCCTGAGAACTTGGAGGAAGCTTTTGAAAGTTCCACATCGGCATTACAGAGATGAGCTACTTTTCAGCAGCACTCGCTCCTAGTCCATACAAACACGTCCACACATGCAATAAGCCTGCATGTCCAAGCAAATAAACACACACGTGGCATCATTCACACATGCATTCACTCACATCTAGCAGAGAGAGAGGGGCACACACACACACACACACACACACACACACACACACACACACACACACACACACACACACACACACACACACACACACACACACACACACACACACACACACACACACACACACACACACACACACACACACACACACACACACACACACACACACACTTTGGCTTCTTTTTATCTGCTGGTCTGCGAAATGGGACTGGGCTCTAATTGGTCCTGGGGGAGATTGGCAGGGTGAGAAGAGCAACGACAAGGCCTGATACTCTGGAGACAAACAACAGGAGGAGGAGTGGTGGGAAGAAAAGAGCCACCGCTCCACAAGTAGAGAGGGAACCACAATGAAAGAGAGGAAACAAACAAGAAAGAGGGCAGATAAAGGAGAAAAGCACATTCTCTCACAAACTGTTGGATGGTTAATATACGTGGTTCAGAGTGATGTGCAAAACATTTCAGCTTCCTGCAGAAAGTCTAGTGAATTCCATTAAATTTCATCAGTTGAAAGCAATGCAGGCAAGTGTCGTCAGAATGTTTCCATACTCCAGCTAATTTCCCTTCGGTTTATCTGTGCTTGTCTTGCTTTCCCTCCCCCTCAGTGAGTCCCGAAGGACATAGAACAATAGATGTGGAAAGAGGTAGACAGGAGATTGAGGTAGTTCTCAAAGGAGATGAAAGGAATGTGTAATCAGAGGTTCTAACCTGCGGCCAACACCTTCGTCTTTCGCCCTTTCAGCAGTTTCTGCACCCGGCACAGCTGCAGGTGGTTCTCATGGCACCGAGCATTGTCCTGGATACGATGGGACACCTCGCACACTGCAGTCACCGCTCCTACAGCAGTCATGCACACACAAAGATTTTTTTAGTTTGGACACTCATTGATGAATATGTCTTGGTAACCTACATACTTTCTATATATTGTATATAAATACAGTGACTGCACAGTTATTACGCAAATTGTACTCTTTAGGAATAAATTCTTTTTTTTTTAATTAACAACTAAATGTAAGTCCCCAAAATGTAGTACCAGTCAAGGTTTGGACACAACTTCTCATTTAATGTTCTTTTTTTCATGACTAATTACATTGTAGATTCTCACTGAAGGCATCAAAACTATGAATGAACACAGATGGAATTATGTAGTAAAGAAAAAAGTGTGAAATGAGTGAACATGTTTTCTATTGTAGATTCTTCCAAATAGCCACCCTTTGCTTTGATTACTGCATTACACACTTTTGGCATTCTCTGGATGAGCTTCATGAGGTAGAACCTGAAATGGTTTTCACTTCACAGGTGTTTCTTGTCAAGGTTCATTTATGGAATTTCTTCCTTTCTTAATGGGGCTGGTACCATCAGTTGTGTTGCAGAAGTCAGGTTGGTCCACAGTTGACAGCTCTATTTGACAACTGTTAGAGTCCATATTATGGCAAGAACCAATCACCTATGTAAAGAGAAATGACAGACCATCACTACTTTAAGAACTGAAGGTCAGTCAGTTGGAAAATTGCAAAAACTGGTCACAAAAACCATCAAGCGCTACGACCAAACTGGCTCATATGAGGAAAGGAAGACCAAGAGTCTCCTCTGCTGCTGAGGAGAAGTTCATCTGAGCCTCAGAAATGGAAAGTTAACAGCAGCTCAGATTAGAGCCCAGATAAATGCCACACAGAGTTCTAGCAGCAGACACATCTCTCCATCAACTGTTCAGAGGAGACTGACCAATCAGGCCTTTATGGTCAAAGAGCTGCTAAGAAACCACTATGAAGGAAAAGCAACAAGCAGAAGAGATTTGTTTGGACCAAGAAACACCAGGAATGGACATTAGACCAGTGGAAATCTGTGCTTTGGTGTGATGAGTCCAAATTTGAGATCTTTGGTTCCATCTGCTGTGTCTTTGTCAGACCAGAAAAGGTGAACGGATGGTCTCTACATGCATGGTTCTCATGTGAAGCATGGAGGAGGTGTGTGTTCTGTTAGTGAGGAAGTTGTGCAGCCAGTTGTGCATGGCAGTGCTGATTCTCAGTGGACTCAGTTTGCTTGCCAGCTGCTGGGGGATGATTGAAATGCTGAACTGAAGCCAGCCAGCAGCATTTGACATGGGTGTTCTGTCGTCAGATTTTGTAAGGCACAGATAGAGAACACAGGACATGGCATCCGTAAGCAAACTGATGTGGGTCAAGTCCAGGGGGCAGTGTCAAGATGATACCAGCTTCTCATCATTATTGGTGTCAGTGCCACAGGGCGGTAGCTGATGAGGTGATGGTAGGATTTTTTGGGCGCTGGAATAATGGCAGGTTTTTAAACACGATGGAACCACAGCCTGCTCCAGCGAGGTGTTGAAGATGTCCGTAAACACCTGTGCCAGCTGGTCGGCACACTCGCTGAGCACTCGTCCTGGAATGTTGTCAGAGCTTGCTGCCTTGTGCAATTCATTTTCCCCAGGGTCTTGCGGACTGCAGCCATGCTGAGATTCAGTGATGTTTCATCAGGGAGGGGGCTGGTTTTTGTTGCACGGTTGTTGGTATTACTTCCAAAACAACAGAAAAATTTATTCAGTTTGTTGAGGTGGTTCAGAGTGTTGCCACACAGTGGAGGAGCAGCTTTGTAGTCCATCATTGCCACATGCTCCTGATGTTGCTGAGATCATGGAAGAAGCTCTGAATCTTGCCAGCATGTGCACGCTTTGCTGTTCTGATAGCCCAGTTGAGGTTGGCTCTGGCTGTTCTGAGCATGACCTCATCACTTGAAAGTAGTGTTCCTTACTTTCAGCTTCTCCCATACCTCCTGTGTCATCTATGTCATCTCACTGGCCCTGGTAGAGATGTGCTTCATGATGCAGAGGTCCTCTGTGCACTTCTGGATGTAGGCAGACACAGTTGCAGTGTACTCCTAGACATCGGTGTTTTTGTTGTTTTGTTGAAGCAGCTTTGAACATCTGGAAACAATTCTGGAGGGCTCTATTGCGCCCTCATCTGTCTAACAGCAGCTTTGCTCTGGTCAGCAGGGGCCTGTATTAGTATCATAGAGAGATGGGTCAGACGTGCCAAGATGGAGGCAGGGGGCAGCTCTATAAGCATTTCTGATGATTGTGTAAGCCAAGTCTAATGTGTTGCATCCTCTGGTTGCAAAGTCCGCATGTTGCTGGAAATGGGGGAGAATGGTCTTCCTGTCAGCCTGATTGAAATCTCCAGCTACAATGAAATGTCCTCCGGATGTGTGGTTTGCAACTGTGTGATGGTCTGGTACAGAACACTCTGGAGCTCCTTTGTGTTCGCACTGGTGGGGATGTACACCGCTATGATGATAATAATGGAATGTTCCCAGACCAGGTAAAAAGGTCTTGATTTCACAGCACGGAGCTCTATGTCAGAAGAGCACTGACTGGAGACCACTACTGTGTTATCTGACCATTTTTTCATTGATGTGGATTAGCACACAACACAATATAGCTAGCGCCTGCAGGCTAGCTTCGATTTCGTCAGAAAAGGTACCCAACAATCTCTAACCTCCCGTTTGGTTGTTAGATCTAGCTTCAGATAGTCCAATTTGTTCTCCAGAGAGTGTACATTAGACATTAAAACAGGTGGAAGTGGAGTTCTGAACGATTTAGCTCTCAGCTTAGCTGTTTGCCTGGCCCTGCAGTCCTGCTTACACTTTCTGTCGCACCTCCTTTTTCTCTTCCTGCACTGGTCTGTGTGGAAAGGGAGCTCTGCTGCCACTTCAGCCACTAGCTACAGCAATCTGAAGTTACGTAGTCTCTTCAGAGTGTCAAGAGTTCACAGCTTGAAAATTGCTCCAAGTCCGTAGTCCAAGTAGAAACTGGCGATCGTACACACAGGTCTCTACTTTAGACTGTGGATTAACTGCTGAATTCACAGTGTTATCATAATTATCACACAAAAACAATCCAATGTTGTCTCAACTAGTGCAGCCGCAGCCGAGCAGGGCGCCACCATCTTTGATCTACCAGAACATTAAAACCATTGAAAGATCAAGTGAATCACAATGCAATGTTCTGCTCGGAAACCTAGCGCACATGCACTTGTGTACATTAGTTTTAAATGTAAGACCCACCTAAACATTGTTGCAGACCAAGTACATCACCACATGGCAACAGCAGCGGTAGTAAAAATGGCTCAAGAAGGCCTTATGGAACACCATGAAGAACACAAGGTGTAGGCTCAATCTACATACTCCCCAGATCCCAATCTAATCGAGCATTCCCAAAATTCACCAGAATAAGCACAGCACATTGAAAGTCCCACCCAACTCACAGGACGTAGAGGATCTGCTGCTAACTAGGGCTGGTCCAAATAGCAATTTCTGGGCTTCGGATATTCGGGCTCGATTAATGACAAATATCTGAATATTCGACTCTTGTCGGCTGCTGAGCGGGGGTGGGTGGAGGCGCATTTTCGATAACGTTGATCATGCTCTGGAGTCCGACAGCATTAACATAGCATTAGCATGGATATCACTGTCTTCAGCTTTTTCTTTCCATTACCAACATGGGGGAAGTGAAGCGTGACGTCAGAGTTGACAGGTCCAAATGTAGTATCCGGTGGTATTTGGATCTCAAATTAATATTCAGATACCACCACAATGACCAAATATTTGGATATTCGGGTCCAGCCCTGGTGCCAAGACTACTGAACGCTTCCAAAGGTCTCATGTCAATGCACCAACGGGTCAGTGCTACTTTGGCACTCAACACAATAGTATTGCACGTGGTTTTAATGTTGTAACAGATCAGTATATTTTGCTACTTTGTTTGGAGGTTTTTTTCCATGCCTTAGATTGCTCAGTGTAAGCTGCTAAAACTTCATTCACACTTAACAAATATTGCATCAAGGTTCAAAGTTATTTTAACCTAAAGCTGCAGTATGCCAGGCACCATTTTTCCCCGACAAAAAGATAACCAAATCTGACCAAGACTGTGCCGACCTTTAGTTCAGTTTTCCAAATACAAAAGTACTACTATCCAAAAACTACTGTGGACAAATACCTAGCCCTTCTCAAGCGAAAAAAGAACATCAAACCTCTGAGCAATATAAATAAATCAAGCAGGAAAAAAAAAATCTGTAAATGGCCTATTAACCATTACATATTTGCATGAAAGAAATTCTTTGTCAGACTACCTTCCTTACCGTACTTTATTTTACAAAGCTCTAAATTCTGTACCTCAGAACAAATACGCAAATCAACAAAATAGACAGAAGCATCCAATTACTGTGTGCCAGCCATAAAAGTTGCTGTAAACATTTAGAACTACATCATTAATGTGTCCAAAATAACAACAAACACATTTTATTTTTAAGCACAACTTTTGTGCTTTTGTTCTGAGCACTGAAACTCAGCGGATAAACGTGATCCTCAGGGCAACCTGACTACACTAAAATAATCACAGCCTAATTGGCTCACTTAACTTCACAACAATTACAATGTAAACCAACAAGGCGTCCGTGTAGAAATTTTTTCTTTGTTGTACGTGGTAGGAATATTTTCCATTGCCTGTTTTAGAAAACAACTCCTAATTACAGTATTCCTGGGCTGAGTTCTGACTGAGGCATTAATAATACATCTAGCCCATTAAACATTTTAAAGACATCTTCCACTTCTTACAGCTATTTATTCCACGTATTCTCCATTTAGACAGAGTTTGGCCATGGGACATAGACTGTTAACTTTTACTGTTAAATGTGAGACAGAGTTGGAGATTTGCCTCTAGTCAGGTCAGACTTGATTAGAGTTACTACAGCAGAATCAGGCGTTAGGGTGGCGTAGAAAACGGGCTGATGAAAACTCCTGAAGCACTGCAATTACGACAATTAAATCCAGCCTGCATGCACTATGAACAAAAAATGAAGCTTGGGTTGTAAAAAAAAAAAGACAAATAAATGGAGTAGCAAACTGACACAGAGCATCACAATAAGAAAAAACAACAACAAAGGCTCTGGTGAGTCTATCTGCTAGTTCACTTAATCAGATACACTCTGATTTGTCTGGATTTCTTTTTTAAATAATTCCCTTTACAATGTAACCAGGCTGACTATAGGAAGTTTTTAC
This sequence comes from Acanthochromis polyacanthus, assembly GCF_021347895.1. Classification (NCBI taxonomy): domain Eukaryota; kingdom Metazoa; phylum Chordata; class Actinopteri; family Pomacentridae; genus Acanthochromis; species Acanthochromis polyacanthus. The sequence goes on along the minus strand of NC_067113.1, from coordinate 67,563,584 downwards.
ACACACACCCAACCCCCATTAAAAAGCAGCGGAGTTTAAAAAAAGGATCTCTAATGAGAAGAGGAAGAAGCGATGGCGGGGCACAGTTAGATATGTACCTTCATCTTAGAGTCTGAGGCTGTTTTAATTTGTAAGCAAAGGCAGCACATCAGCAATGAGATTTTAATTGATACACATAAATAATTCCTTGTGTATATTCGCACTTGAGTCAGATTTGCTGTTTATTTGACGACTGAAATTAGTCATTATCAAGATTTGTGTTGATGTTGAAGATTTTATTTATTAATATAGTTCCCGCTAAATATCCTCTGATCCGCTCCCAATTAATTATGTCAAAATCCACATCAAACTTGAACTTACACGCTTACCAAGCTTTGCCTCGCTTTTATTTCTCTACTATCCAAGTGCTGCTCTGACAAGAACAACAAATGATGGATGAAAGGGAAAGAGAGCATTTCCTTTGTTTCTCAAATGAAGATAATCAAGGCTTACTTTCAATAGAACAGTCATTTGTATATAATATATAATTGTGCTCTATTGTACATGTGCTTAACTGCCATGTGCTTCAAAGTGTATGTTACATGCAGGAAGAGTTCCACTGTGATTGAGCTGAAGTACTTTGGAGTAGAAATGTAAAGCACATCATCACACAATCATCACTTATTGTTAGATTGCTGCTGCTGACAAACTCCAGCAACACTAAGAGAGAGGTAGAGGAGGACACCAATAACAATAACCTGAGCTCTGCATGTGCAAATGTGCACACATCCTTACAAAACAAAGGCATTCAGGGTTAATCTGCAGATATTTCCCCTGAAATGCAGCAAAAATAGTTACTAAGGCAGTGGCGTGATTAGAAAAGACACTTACTAGCAAGCTGTTCAAACTCTGGGTTGTCTGGACTTGTGTTGGCAGCCAAATCCTGTAGGAAATGCTTGTACCTGTTAAAACAGAGAATAAACAGGTTACTGTTGGCTCACCATGTATAAAAGTGTGACTTCAATAAGGATATCATGTAAACTGGAACAAGAAACACTAGGTAAAAGACACCGAGATAGACTTTTGATTTCCATCCAGCATTAGTCATGTGCTGTAGCCCCACCAATATCAAAGCAGTTCTGCTTCTTCATACTGTTACATGCTAAGGCACCTCAGATGCATTTGCATTGCAGGGCCTGATCATGCTCCAACATTAAATCACTTCTACATCAACCTGCTGTGGCTGTTTTGTAGTCTTCCAGGAATCATCCCTTTCCATGGCCAGCAGTCTCACTAATGATGAATGTAAAAGTAGGTGAGCACACTAAAAATACATTCAGTGCGATCATGAGGACATAAAAGGAAAAGTCTTAAAGATTACACTTCAGAAAATGCAATCAATTTGTGGTAAATAAAGTAACTTAATCTCCCCATTTCAGTCCTCATCTAAAGTAACAGTTGTGAAGAGCATCAGCTTCCTCTGAAAACTTTATCCTTTTTCTAGGATGATGTGACCTTGAATTGCATTGACAGTTGAAATTGATTTCCAGTGTGTCTGTCTCTGCCTGAGCAGGCCTCCCTTTGTCTAGTCTGGGCTTGTTTTAGAGACATAGTGGTGCCACTGAAAGGAGCCATTAGTGATGTTAGCAGAGTGCACACAAATGCTACTGGTCCATTTGGTCGCACAAGCAGAATGAGGCACACGCTCCAGATTGACAACAGTGTGTTGTGACAGTGTTTACATGTAGTGTGTAAAAAATATAACAACACAATAGTGGCTCTTGAACCTAATTACTGCCCTAATTACTGCATTAAGTGTCCATATTCTGAGAGGGTGAATGCATTCACTATCCTGAATAAGTGCAACAGATGTAACAAATTACATTTATTTTAGTTACAGTATGAAAGTAAACTTATGTGTAGCTTTTGGTCAGTTGTTCATTCCATCATATGCAGTTAAGACATAAATCAATCTTAATCTAAAGTGTGCACATTTAGCTAAGGCAAAAATTGCTGGCTACATTTATAGGGCCATTTTTCTTTATGTCCAAGAAAGGTGACAAGTGCATTCTGTAGTGTAGCTTTGTTTGCTCAAAAACATGGAAATAGTTGTTACACAAAGTCTGCATCCAATGTGAGCAAGCATGTGCAGGTATGTTAGTGAACAGTACTTCTGTTAAAGAAAATTAAATCAGAACCTCAATTTCGTCTCTGCACTTTGGCCTTGGGTTCACACACCGTGCCGTGACAAAATCAGAAAAAAATGGTATCACAAATAGGTTTATCACATTTAGATTTTTCATCAGGTTCTGTGTGCACTCCTACAAAACAAGCTTTCTACCTATCATTTGACTCTTCTTCCACACAAAATGAAACAACTGTGTGGCACCTACTTCACTCCACAGAAATGGGGAGTTATGAGGAGGCTAAAATGTGATTACGGTGAAAAGAAAGTGGTTATTGCAAATGATGCAAGAGAAGAATGCTGGCAGGTGGTAGAAAAAATGTTGTCCATCCAAGTTAATATATGTATTTTTCCACTCCATCCAAAAGAAGAATCTGCAACACTCATACAGGACATCATTACGAAAAGAACTAGGAACGGTAGCGCTCCTTACAGCTGATTTAAATCCCAAACTCTGAACATAACCTCCTCAGGAGAAAGTTAGCTGTGCAGCACAAGTTGCTATGGCCATGCCAGCTTAAGAGGGCCCCCTTTGTGACCCTGAAAATTCTGCTTTAAATCCAATATACCTGCTTCACCGATGTGGTCACAACTCTCAATCATTCATTTTCAGGATTTCAACCTTTTAAATGCTTGCTTACATAATGAAATTGGAGTGTTTTATGAATTTTTTGAAGCTATTTTCCATTTCATTTGTTTGTAATAGAGGCTGGAATATTTTTATAATTATCAACAATGCTGATTGTGATGGATTTTGTTGTGCAGTGGCAGATTTTATTTAATTTTACTTTAAAAAAAAAAATCACACTTAACATCATAAGGACAAAAATGTCTACATCAAAAAACTGCTATGAGATAACAGATATTAGTAGTTTCATTGCCACTAAGCATTTTTTAATCAGTTCTGATCATAATTACTAACTTCATTTTCAGGATTTTAACCCTTTAAATGCCAGTTTGTTGATAAAGCCTTGTTTCTTATAAAAGGAAAAACAGAAAAAGTAAATTATTTGGCACATAGAAAATGCTGAGGGAATGTTTGTAGGGATTACCATATTCTGGCTTATGTAAAAGCAACACAGTCTGCAATACGTGGTTACTGTTTTGTGACATGGAAGGTTAAACTAAAGAATCTCCCCTGTTGCCTTCTGGTCCATGAAAAATATTTACTTGGATTTTTATTACCACTATTTCCTTTCAAAAATGTTGCCTTTTGCTTGGTCTATGACCATGTATTACTATGCAAATAAAGCACAATTATCACCTTGAACAAGACCAAGGTTTATTTTTAAAAACTAAACAACGTTTTCAAGATGATGTGCCCATGTCCAGACAGTCTAGTGACTGCTCCATGTAGACTGTGTGTTTGCGTATTTTTTTCTTCACTTTTGTTGCATCAGTTTTGTCAAGTAAATTAATAGACAATTACAGCACACTTCAAGGCACAAGAAGGCTTGTTACAAACAAGTTTTCTAGCTCTTTAAATGAAGATCAGAAGTGACCAGCTGAGATCCTGTGTGATGTTGAGAAGGAAAACAACAACAACGTGACACAGAAACAGAGAAGGAAAAAGCTCTGGGGATGACGAGATGGTGTTCGGAACAGACTTCTCTAAAGGTGGTGGAGTCTGTTTCATGGTCATCAGGCACTGGTGTAACCTCCAAAGCACCAGAACTCTCAATCAGTATGGTTTTCCAGAGGTGGAATACCTAGTCATCTGTCCATTCCATCTACTAGGGGACTCCACTTCAGTCACTGTTACAGCGGTTTACATTCTGCCACCAGATTACACCGACACTCCACCATCGCAGTACAGAACAAGCGGTTTCGGCTCCTAAACAAACACCTGGATGGTGTCCTTATAAAGAGTTGGCAAAATTTTATCAGCATCTCACGTGCTTCACCAGAAGCGAGCAACACACTTGACCACTGCTACACACCATTCAAATAGAGCTACAGAGCGGTTTCTCTGCCTCCACTCGGCAAATCGTGCCATGCCGTCACTTTTCCGATGCCAAGATATGAACATATGATGGCATAACAGGAAGGTGTTGAGATGAGTCAAGTAAGGTCCTGGAGTGACCGCTCAGAGGCTACACTGCAGGATGCTCTGCGTGACGTAAACAGGGACATGTTCCATGAACGGGTTTACTTTGAACTGGTTGCAGACTTCATAGTGAAGCTGGTAGATGGCGTCACTGACATGGTGATGGTTCATATTTTTCCAAGTGAGAAGCTGTGGGTCAACAAATCTATCCACACCACTCTGAAGGCTCACAATGCTGCAATAGTTTCATCAACCATTAGACTGCTGCACACCCAACAACCTTCTGCACAAGGCAACCACTATTGGTTTTAAACTGCTGATACACTATTTTAAACTGCTACTATACTGTTTGTAACTTATACTACTGTAAAATTTTGACATTGCATATATTGTGGTATTTAATCCATATATTTTGATTTTTTTTACCCCTCTAATGGCGAATCAAATGCAATGAAATTTTGTTCAAATGTGCAGCAACTAGTGTATGTTATGAATGTATGTATGTTATGACAATAAAGTGGCTATTCTATTCTAAATATGTAAATAACATGCAGGTCGATGCACGCACGCAGGCACACACACACCAACATTCTGATGCTAAACAAACATCACACACACACCTGCACTCTTGCACAACGTACACTGCACTTAGCTTAAAATCTCTACCTCATTATTTATGACATTGTCACTTTATTAGAAACAGTCAAGCAAACTCCAGTTAAGTCTCCTATAATAAACAGACACCTGAAAAGAGGAAAATTGTAACTTCTTTCCTTCTTTTCTCAGCTTGTAATGACATAGATTACAGGAATTAATAGCAAAGGATGCTTCCTATTAAGAAGTGGAGACAAAGATCTAATTAAAGCAACCATGTAACAAAAAGGGAACGCTCTACTGGGATTTACTATGGCACATTTCAAATAATGTAACAAAACTCACTCATTCAGCTACCCTGTCCCACTCATTGCAGCAAAGAAAAGATAAAGGGACGTAATTTGAACCATAATCATAAAAGTTCTGATATTCTAATGAAGAATTCAGAAAGCATGTGTTGCTGAGGGAATGTGTAGTAGAAGCCTCTAATGTTATTGTAGAATGATATGATATGATATGCAGGCTTTTTGCTCACTCTCTCCAGGCAGACATGTCAGGTCATTTGGGCATTTGCACAAGCCAGTAAAGAAAAAAAGGGACTGAGGAAATATCTGTCTAATTATTTTGCTTCCCATACATGCATTAAGGATTCAAATTTGTAATTAAGAGAAAAGAGGCACTGGCAGGCTTCGGCATGGGTTAGTGAACATGGCATGGGCTTCTGGGTAATTACTCAACTTTAATAGCTTGAAAGAAAAAGAATGCATATCCATGATAAACACACGAGAACAGAGGTACTCCTCTGTCTTAAGCGGTCGAAATGTAATATACAATGACGGTACAGAGCTGCTCATCGTTCTCTGAAAGGCTGATTCATGAAAAAGAAAGGAACTCTGTGTAATTATGACCACTAGGAAATAGTTTAAGTCCAACTCTGGAAGGACTGCAGCTATTCTTTCTGTGCTGCTGCCTGAGTCAACTGGGCGAATATGCGGAAGTAATTAATATCCGGATAACGCTGTAGCGAACGAATATTCGGATATTCGGGTCCAGCCCTAGTGTGAACGTATACCCGTCTTCAGGTACGAGCCTAAAATGAGCCTGGCGGCCATCTCTCAATTGTCCTTCGACCTTCAAAAAATCCTGGATCCAGACGGTGATCCGGATCACCTCCAAAATCTCATCAACTGTTACTTTTGCTCTTCCGGACATCCTGTAAAAATTGGGTGAAAATCCGTCCATGACTTTTTGAGTTACGCTGTTAACAGACAAACAAACAGACAGACAAACAAACTCCGGTGATTACATAACCTCCTGGCAGAGGTAAAAATGTTACACATTAATCTTATTTCTTTTACATCAGTCCTCATCATAAATACTAAATATTTAATATTTTTAGCAGTAAATTTGAAAATTCATGGATAACAACAAAAACTACATGTAGGATTAAAGATGTAATTTTGATTAAAGAGCTTGCACCTACTGGTGGATTAACCATTGCAGAAACATATTAACATGTTTTGATAATCAGCATTACTGTAAATTTAAGGCAGCAGTGGCAAACACCTTAGACTGGGCGGTGGTCTAATAACTCTGCTAAGCACTGTATATTCCATCACTACCACTGATACCATCCTAGAGATCTATAATACAGCACAAAGCAGAACAACATATATTTGGTCTATAAGCCAAATGCAAAAAAAAAAAAAAACCACACACAATCTGCTAGAAAACAGTGAAAATGTCATTCTGAAGTCAAAGCTTTAAAATGTAAGGCTAATAGCACAGAATGCAGGATTTCATGACATAATGGCAGGTGGTTTCAGTGGGGGATGTTTTTCTCTTTAGGGTCCTGAGTGTACCTTTTTTGTGTACACAGTGTATTATTGATGCATTATTGGAGATGAAAAGTTTTAAATTCAACCCCGAAATACACACCTTTACCAAATTTTATACCAAATGTATCAACAAAGACAAAATGATTCATTGTTCAGTGACAGCACAGTTCTGGATACTCCAGTAGAGTCCAACACTCTCGAGAGTTAAAGCAGCAGTTGTGGACCTACACCGGTGACTTGCACACAGCAATCCTGATTCAGGTACAGACCCTGGAATAAAAACATACATTTAAAGTTTTCCTGGGCCCATTGTCCATGAAGAGCTCACATTCAATAATCAAGATCTTGAACTTTTCTGCTCAGCTGATAAGTGTGGTCTCTATGGTCAGGGTTCATTGAATCAATGAATGATTCATAACAAAGCACTGTCTCACACCATAACTGAGGCACTTTATTTAATTGGTAGCCTCACTTCAAACTTGGCAATGAACTACAGGGTCAATTGGCAGATAATGTAACACAAATTATTAACTAAATTACAACTCAGTACCTGCATAGGAGCCACTTAAGAAAGTCTTTAATCTTTCATAATTCGTTCAAGAAATTAATCATAACTTTGACCTTGTGTTGAATAACCTCACTGTGTTCAGCTGTTGGGGTGAAACTAAGCACAAAAAGCAGTCAATTTGAAATAGCACCTTGACAAACGAAAGATAATTCAAGCAAAGTCCATATGGTACCCAAGTACGAATTTCTCAATGCATAGCCAGTATGACAATGACCCTGGGACCTGAGTTATATTGCCTTTACACAGTATGCTTACTCTTTACAATGAGCCAACCACTGGGCCATTCTCTTGTTATACTAAATGCTCTGCAGCTTAGAGCAGATATATCCCAAGGCCTCCAATTGCTGCCATTGAAAGAGCTGCATCTCCATTATCTAACAAACACAGCCAATGCCACTGCTATTCACTGCCACAATCAGCTCGAGACCCCATCACTGTCATAATAGTCAGCTCAGTAGGGAGGGCACTGATGACTGCTTCAGCCGGCTCTAGTGAATGCCACTTAATAAAGGCAATGATTTTATTCCTCCCCCAGCAGAAACATAAGTATCTGCACACTGTGCCCTGCTTGCCATCCATCATCCTTGAATGGTGATAAGTGGCAACAATTTCCTGTTATTCAGAGCAACAAAACTGAAGCAAGGTAAGGTGCCAGCTGTGGATGATTATCTGGCCTTGCCACAGAAAATCATAATACAACTAGACATATCCCTCAAGTCTCCTGAACTTCTCTAAGATCGACAGAGAAATCAATGATGATGGGAAATGTAGACAAAAATATACAGTGAGAGTGGACTGAGCTAGAGAGAATGAGGCCGACTGACAACATGTCAAATACTACAATGGTCAGGGTACTCATGTACAGCAGAGGTAGGACACTCGTATGATACTGCAGGTGTGACCAGCCTGACTACGTGGTGGAAAGGAGAAAGGTGTACAACTGACCTAACTACCACCTCTCTCACTTCTGTATACCAGGGTGAGGTTGAAATCACTGAAGAAGACAAATGTAACTAAGTCAATGTGATGGGAGTTCTACTCCTGGTCTGGTTGTGTTTTCTTAATGATCCTTTTAGGTGTTTGATTTATTGGTTTGATGTACTATTAATCTCTGCATTCAGTTGCATGTAGTAGTGTTTGTTCTGACTGCACCTGGAGGGCACAGATATTCAATGACAACCCCAGACTTGTCAGAGCAAACAGGAATATGTGTAGAACACAACAGGAATCTTGAAGACGGCTAGATTGATAGTAAAAGAGTAGACACGGTGGGGGAACAACAACGTTGCAAGACTAACGAAGAGGTAGTTAAGTCTGCAAGGTGACCCCCCAAGGGTAGTGCAAAGTACAACAAGTCCTCCAATTCATACGACCGCATCGGTCGTTTTCACCGTGCACCGGAATACGACCTATGCGGTCGTATGAACGTTTGCGCCCCTACGGGGAAAACGAACGCATTACGGGATTTAATTCGCAAAACGGCTTTTCCGTCGCAAAACGGCTTTTTTCTCACTTTCCCAACACGTTTTTAGGGTTATGGTTAAGGTTAGGGTTAGAGATAGGGACAGGGATAGTGTTAGATAAAAGTTTGTTCATGATGACGTTTCACCTGCGACTCCAGAGTGTCGATATTTACTCAACCGCTAGAGGTCGCATAGTCAAAACGTAACACTGGGTCGTAATACTGGCATGTACAGACGACCTATGTGGTCGTTTTTTGTTTGAGGACAGGCTCCAAAGTACCAGAACATAAGCTAGCACCAGGGCCTGAAGCTCAGCAACCTGTGTCAGACAGTGTGCATACTTGAGCCTGGATTGATAGTACGCTGCTACCAACCAGGAAAATCATAAGAACTAATCATGATTACTCTGCCACTTAAACCAGAAGCCTGGTAGTGGAGTTGCCTGAAGGGTGGCAATTTAGAGTTTGTGTTAAGGCAGGATATTGTCTGTCTGTACAGAAAAAGGTAGAAAACTGATAAGTGGTCCATGGCAACTGCAGGGCAAGAGGAAGCAGAAGCTGCCTGCATAGACAGAAGAATGTGCTGCTGAAAAAGACACATTACTGGGCATCTGTGTGGGACTAGCGCTTCCACCTACGTCTACTGACAGACAGTAATGGACTTGAAGAGTGGGATTTTTTAGTTACTCCTTATTTAGAGGGATTTTATTTATTGTAGAAGTGTCCAATTGGTTGTTCCATGGTGATAAATTCTTTAAAATGTATTTTTAGCTGTGGTTTTAAATTTGCTTTACCCTTGATTTCTAATCTGTGAAATCCTTTATACTGCATCTCAAAAAATTACAACATTGTTAAAAATGTTAATATTTTCTGTCAGTGTTTTTAAGAAAGTGAAAATGCAAATTATTCTCAATTCATTACACAGAAAGTGAAATATATAAAGCATGAAACACGAAAAGGTTAATTTTTCTATTGAAAGCAAATCATCCAACTGTGTAGATATGATCATGACAACTCAAATCTGAGTAATAGCTGACACCATTTTAATATGTTGTCTTTTCACAAATGGGAACCCTATATTTACCACTGCATTGAACTCATTTATGTGAAGTAACATGAGTTAACTTGAGGCTAAAATTGCTTTTCTTCCAGTGTGGCTGCACAGAACAACCATAAAAACATTTAAATTGGGACGTGGTCAAAGAGCATGTGTGAACAGCTACTTCTGTGACATCGTAGGTCAGCTCCTAAGGTCTGTCTGGACTGCATGTCAGATGATCTGATAATGTTGGACTTAAACTACCATTCAAAAGTTTGGGGTCACTTAGAAATGTAAGCAGAAGCAGGCATACTTTATAATGAAGAATGCACATTTTGAATCTGTGAATTGAGAAGAGTTGGACTAAATCTCAGCATTGGCAATAACCTCTGTTGATTTATTAGTTTGGGAAAGAAGGTTAAATAAATGCATCCCGATCATTTTCCATTTCCTCCAAAACTACATTCCAGGGTTCTGTATAAGTATTGTCAGAACAGGATTAGTGAAAATATTGATAAAGAAGATGAAAAAGGGTCAAAGTGAGATACAAGCTAGCTACATAATAAACTAATGTCACAATATCTGCTACTTTGGAAAACATGTTTCACTCCATTTCTCCATTTGTTCACTAATTAACATGAAAAACTGTGACCGCATACAATTACAGCCAAGAAAAATTGGTGCTTAACAAAAGAGATTTTGACAGTTTCTGAACAGCCTGGTACTTAATAATTACATCTGTCACAGAGACTATGCAATGTGCAATGCAGCAGGAAGCTAGTGAAGGGAAAACAACTAAACGGCAAAAATGGAACTCAAGCATGAAATCTGTGACCCATCTACAACACAGCTGTCAATGGTGGAACAAGAGCAGCTCAGCCCCTCTACAAACATTCTGGTTAGTGTTTTCTTTACAATTACATCAAAAAACTAAAGTATTATACAGAACTAGTGAACAGCAGGTTCAGGTCATTGAAAAGCCAAGCCAGTACAAATGAAATTTAGTTAATATTATAGTTAGAAAACATATTTACTGATGTCAATGCTATATTTCTTGGACTGCCTTGCCAATCAGGAATACCACTCAAAACTGGTGACACTCCTTGCACTGACTGTCCTATCAGTGGAAGCTGTCATGGTCTCTGCTGTATACTTGTTTTTCTTTTGCTCTTTTTTGGGGTTTGTAGTGCAGGGCTCTAAATTGCAATCACTGATAGTATTACTAATTTGGAGTGCCAATGTGAATTGATAATACACACTTTTTTCGTTTCTTTCTCCCTTTTAAATCATCATCTTATATTGGTGTGTAAGACAGAGAGTGATTACAGGAAGGAGCTAATGCAAGGCTCATGTCATAATAACAGGAATCGGGGACAGTTCTGTTACGAATGTCATATGTCAGCTCCTGAATGAATTTTTTTGAAAACAGACAACTTTGTAGCACCACAGTCCCAGTTTCTGACAGGAATGGCTCACTTATTGGAGGAGACTGGGGCACTGCAAAGGTGCCTGATGTATAGCTGCAGGAATAACACTGGTGTCAACTGGAGCCAGTTGAAGGCTGCAGTGATTCTGTTGATACTACAGTGTATCAGAGTGAGGTTATTGAATATTTGTATCTCTCTTCGCTGTTGCAGCAGTTTTGCAATTTGCAGGCAGTCCCTGTTCACAGCCGGCTGCTCATAGACACCAATGTTATTTCTGCATCTTGAAAGACAGCTACTTTTGATAAAACTGGGCTTGTAGCACAACATCTGCCTTACAACGAAGGGAAAGAGGCATCGTTTATGTTTTTGACAACCTATATCTAATGAGTTATTGATGCTGGAACTCTGAATCTGTGAATATCTTTCCAACTTTACCAAACGTGGGGACACAACCACCCAAGGAGTGGTTTATTTAATTTTGAAAAAAGCATTTAGTCATACTTAAAGCTTTAAGTGCTTTATTAACCCAAAACTAAGAGTTCTGTATTGTTTTATGATCACATGTTCTGTCTAAAAAGATGTGGCATCATTTTAAACAGTGAAACCATACTAATAAAATGTAATGACCAACCTGTGTGTAATACTGGATTCTGCAAAAACTGAATGCAGAATACTGGACAAAGAAATTCTCTACAGATATTTTTCCCATCTAAATCTTTTCTTAACACAATGAATGTATTAACTTATTTATGTGAGTATGCATGTATTTACTGATTTATTTATTTAGTACCGTTAACATATCAGAGTTCTGAGTGAGTTTTTCTTTAGATAGGCAAAGGCCATTTATTGATCATATATATGCTATTAAATACATTATATTTAAAAACAAAAGCATTTAAAATACTATTAAACAACTTAGGCATTTATTGAGTCACTAAAATATTGTAGAGTCTACGCCACATTAGTCTGACTATAATCATCCTCTGGTAAATTCACAACCATGTACTGATGTCTCTTACCAAAGGGACTTCTGGGGATGATTAGATGATGATAAACTGTGACCTGCTCATTGGGTTCTCTCTGTTTTCATGTTTCTTACATGTTGGTCTCCTGATGCTGCCTTACTTCAGCTAGTCTATGGGCAACAGAAAACACAGTTTGCCCTGTACCTATTGTCAGGGTTCCAGTCTTCCAGTCTGTGCTTTTGAAAACATTTTTGCTTCTTTGGACGTGGTGGAGTTTCGGGTGTAGACATTTTTAAACACGCGGAAGCAGCAGCGTCTGTAACCAGGAAACCCGCGGCAGAACCGGCAAACAGACCTGCTGGACCTCGCATCGGGTCCTCGCTACATAGGTCTAAGGAAGATGAAACTGGCTGCCCTTAATATTTCCTGTGTTTTATTTTGTTTATTATGCAGTTTTGATGCGTGTGTGACAGACGTGTATGGGACATTTATGAAAATACGGAACAATTAGCGTTCCGTATTGAATCAATACGGGATGCTACAATTAACTGTCAAATAAAGGACAATTCCGTATTTTAAGGAACGGGTGGCAACCCTATGCCGCACTCCCATAGCTGCGGGCACTTTTCTTATTAACTTCCATTGTTATGCAGATGACACACAATTGTATTTATCTATGAAGCCAGATGAAACTGATCAGTTAGCTAGACTGCAAGATTGTCTTAAGGACATTAAAACCTGGATGACTTTTAACTTCCTACTGCTAAATTCAGACAAAACTGAAGTCATTGTATTTGGCCCCGAACATCTTAGAAACTCGCTTTCAAAGCAAATAGTTACTCTGGATGGCATCACATTGGCCTCCAGTACGACTGTGAGGAATCTTGGAGTTATTTTTGACCAGGACATGTCCTTTAACTCACACATAAAGCAAGTCTGTAGGACTTCCTTTTTTCACCTGCGTAATATTGTAAAAATCAGGAACATTCTGTCTCAGAGTGATGCAGAAAAATTAGTTCATGCTTTTGTTACTTCCAGGCTTGACTATTGCAATTCCTTATTATCGGGTTGTCCAAATAGCTCTCTCAAACATCTACAGTTGATCCAAAACGCTGCTGCGAGAGTACTGACAGGAGTTAGCAAAAGAGATCATATTTCCCTTATACTTGCTTCTCTTCACTGGCTTCCTGTTAAATCCAGAATAGAATTTAAAATCCTTCTTCTGACATATAAAGCTCTTAATAACCAATCTCCATCATATCTTAAAGATCTGATAGTACCTTATTATCCTAGTAGAACTCTTCGCTCTCAAGCTGCAGGCTTACTTGTTGTTCCTAGAATTTCTAAAAGTAGAATGGGAGGCAGAGCCTTCAGTTATCAGGCGCCTCTCCTGTGGAACCTGCTCCCAGTTTGGGTTCGGGAGGCAGACACCCTCTCTATTTTTAAGACCAGGCTTAAAACGTTCCTTTTTGACAAATCTTATAGTTGGGGCTGACTGGGTGACCCACAGGGGTTCAGCTTGTGTCTTCATTTGCACAGCTGACTCCCTCTTGGACGTCCCTTCGTTCTGCCTCTAGTCATGCTGCTATAGGCCTAGGCTGCTGGGGGACTTTTCTTGACGCACTGAGCCCTTCTCTATCTACCTTTACATTTAATATGTATACCGTTATTGCAGTACATTCACTCTGTTTCCCCCTGTGCTATTTCTCCGAGTGTCCCTGGTCCCAGAGCTGGATGCTTCAGATCTGCGGTTGATGTTCCACCAGCTGGTCCAGTCTCCACCATGTCCACTGTGGGATGCTGCTGCTGACCTTCCTCCAGCCCTCTGCTTCCAACTCCCTTTTTCCACCAGTCAACTCTGCATTGCCTTCACTATACTGTTATGCTAACTTACATACTGTTTGAATTTTACTGCTAGCTATATATGGAGTATGTTTAATGTTAGAGCCGTACATCATAAGAGTAAATTATGAGTCAGTTTTCAATGTTAGCTTATACTTTGTCTGTGTCACATATCCTGTCATACATGTATCCAAATGTGTGTTGTACTTTCCTTGCTTTCCCACCCCTCCCTCTTCTCCCATCCCTCCCCCTTGCCCTCTTCTGTCCTTCTCAACCCGCCCGGCCAGCAGGCAGATGGGTCCCCCCTATATAGAGCCGGGTTCTGCTCAAGGTTTCTTCCCTGTTAAAAGGGTGTTTTTCCTTGCCACTGTCGCCTTTGGGCTTGCTCTGGGGGTCAGGCATTTGGGTTCTGTAAAGCGTCTTGAGACGAGTTGACTGTAATTGACGCTATATAAATAAAATTGAATTGAATTGAATTTTCCCATTCTTTAGGATGCCTCTGCCGGAGGTGCTGAAAGAGGTTAGTTGTGCTGCTACTCTTCGTTTTCACAGTACTTTTGCAAACATTGCACATGACTGTAGTTTGCTCTGTGTCAGTCTTGTCAAAGCCGAACCACTTCCATATAATCGATGTAACATGAGGCCCTTTTCTCGCAACCAACTCTTCGTCTGCTGTTCTGTCCGCCATGACGGGGGTGGGGGGGGTGAGTGTTTTGGTGGAAGGAGATGAGAGGCGGAAGCAAACGCCAGTGCACAAGTCGTGAAAGGCAGAAGAAGAATCTGTATTGTTATATATTTAGGCTCGCCTCGATTTTACGATTTCGCAAATTTTCAAATCGTCAGGTTTAAAAAATGTGAATTAATTGAATTAATTCGATTTATCGCCCAGCCCTATGTGCAGCAGATGAACCTGTCCTGGTTTTAGTTCACCGACGGCTTTAGAGCTGCAAGTAAACACACCGGATCGCAGCTGGAAACGCACCAACCAGACCAGCATGCCACATGCGATGTGTCGCATCTAGTGGACACGCACCTTAAGTCACTGCATTATCCTACATTTGTTCCGTTTTAAAGTGAGGAAACGTAATATCAGTCTCCCTGGTAGCTTGTCTGATGCTAGGATTAACTGATTAATGACAGAGATGGGGTGTGTGTGACTGTGAGAGATAGGTTTTATTTCACTTTTATCATCTAAAGCATGGTTTGAATATGCATTACAAATAAACGTAACTTGCACACTATAGTGGTAATAATTTGAAGAATAAGCCTCAAGTTTTAATTTTCTGACAACATCTGAGTGAAGACACTGGTCTGTGTTGGAGTGAGGCAGGATGAATTGCATTGACAAGCTTCATGATGAGAAAGACATGTACACCACAGCAAGCAGCTGTCTGACTGAGCATCCTCAACATGAACGTCACTGACATGAGGCCTCTGTCAATGGTTGAAGACAAAGGCTTCACTACAATGACCTTATTTGTTCTGTCATTCCAAATCTTCTATTTCTGAATAAAGAGGCGGAAATTAAAAATGTTTTTTTATCCGATTCATTGATTAATCGAAAAAAATAATCGGACGATTAATCGATTATTAAAATAATCGTTAGTTGCAGCCCTATCACTGACCCACAGTGCAGCTTACCACGAAATACATATTCTGTTATCACAATAAACCTACATAGTTTGCTAAGATTCGTTGGTGAAGCAAGAAGAGAAGAAAGCAAAATCTAGCCTTTTAATTGATATCAAATGTAGAAATCTTACTGATCAATTCGATGAACAGGGAGTTGAAGTAAGTCCTCTAGTTTATGGCTATTGAACTCTGGTCGGGCTTCCTGTAGTTTTTTGAAGCGTCTGAAGGCCTTGTTTTTCTTCAGCTGGATCTAAGAAAAACACATAAGACACAAAGATTATTCTCAAAACCAAACAGGCATATTTATAATAATAATTTACATGATTTAAATTTCTGACATGCAGAAAGGATTTCCCCTTTTATTTCTTTCTAGCACTGAATCATCGTCAATTTCATCACTTTATTTTTTAGACAAGAATTTATATAAATAATCATCGACACAGTAATGCCAATTAATTAAAAATATTAAAGTGATTGCATACATTAGCACCCCCTTCAAAGTGACTCACCTAACTCAACACAACAGGTACTGCCAACTGGTGCTTGAAATCACAGAATTAGTGAAATGGAGATCATGTGAGTGCAGTGAATGTCTTAATTGATTGTAGTATAAAGACAGCTGTATCTGAAAAGGCCAGTCACTGGTGAATCAGTTCACCTAACAATGCCACAAAGACAAATGAACACTCCAAGCAACTCAGCAAAAAGGACGGACACAAGACAATGTTGGTCACTGAATATCTCCTGAAGTACAGTTAAATCCATCTTCAAAAACTGAAAGGAACGTGGCACATGCATAAATCTGCCTTGAGCTGGCCAACAACTGTTGCCTGTTCTTCATCAGTCAAAGCTTTATGGAAAAGTGGCAAAGCAAAAGGCCCTGTTAAAAGAAATCTCATATTAAATCTTGACAAGAGTGGATGAAGTCCGGGGCTTCCGGTGACGCCATGATGGCTGCTGCCTAAAAGATACGCTCCGTCAAACTTATATTATCTCCTAACTAAACCAGCACAACACTCGGCGAATTCCTTCTTAAAAGACATGGCATCGTCTGTGAGAGGTAAAGGATCAAGCAAACAGGACTCAGCAAAGGATAAAAGTGATAATCTGAAACAGCTAACTCTAATGCAAGCACCGAGTGGGCTACCAGATGCTAACATGCGTGACTCTGAGTCGAAAATACAAGCAGAGCTCGAGAAATTGAGGAAAGACAACCAAGACGGGCATGCTCAGACCCAGCTTTCGTTAACAAGACTGGAGACGTCTTTTCGTGAAATGAAAGAAGACTTCAATGAGCTGCAAAAGAGAACATCCGAGGCAGAGGATCGTATTAGCGCTAATGAAGATACGACCAAGCGCCATGAACGAGCCCTCTGCTACCTGCTGCACAGGGAAATGGATCTGACTGCAAGATGTGAAGATATGCAAAATCGTCTCAGGCGAAATAATATGAGAATTTATCAAGTTGCTGAAGACAGTGAGAAAGGAAGGGATGTTAAGCTGTTTGTCCAGGATTTGCTTAAATCTACTCTTCGACTCCCCCCTGAACTTAACATTGTAATTAAAAAAGCACACAGAGCACTCAGCATCAAGCCCAAGTCCCCCGAAGCTGCACCACGCTCGCTTGTCGTTAGATTTTTGGATCTCTCAGTCAAAGAAACCGTACTACGACAGGCGTGGGAGCAGAGAAAAGTTTGTATAGCGGAAAACAGATCTATTTTGATCATGATTTCTCCCCTGAGTTGCAGAAGAGGAGAGCACTGATAAGAGACGCAGTTAAACAGCTAAAACTGAAGAATATAAGAGCAAAGTGCATTTATCCCGCACAACTGAGAGTGTTCTGGGAAGACGGCATGAAGACCTACCGGACGCTGACAGAGGCTGAAACCGTGCTCCAGGAGCTGGGACTGCACGTTCAAGTCGATGAGAGGGAGCGACTGGAGACTGAACTGGCCCAGGAAGGATGGAGTACTGCGGCCGGACGGAGAGCAGGCAGAGGCCCAATAACCCTCTCTCAGGCCGAGACCAAAACCTTCTTTTGCACTGAGGACTAGCTTATTTCCTTGCCGAGTTCATCTGATTAACTTAAACCGTAGATGTTGGGAGAAGAAAAAAGAAAAGTGAATATTTTCAATACGGACGGAACGTGGGAATCTTTGAGTGGAGAGCCACCTATGCACAGCTGAAGCCCCGCTACAAGAGAACGACAGCGGGGCTGTGCACGTTGTGCTTTTCTCCGCGGAGGTCCGGTCACCAACCTCCGTCCAAGTTACATCGGACACTGGACCACTCAGGTTTGAGAACTAAACTTTATATTGAAACACTTTAAATTGATCCAGTCGGATATGTGGAAGCCTAATCTGTTCTATTTTTTTTATATTTGTTCATTTGTAAATGTTCTTTCTGTCCTGAGACTTACTTTGGGCTATTATTCTGTTAATTTTGATATGTATTGTTATGAAAATTGTGTAAAACAGCACAGGGTTCAAGAACAAAACACAATGATGATAGATGGATAGAATAACCGGTGTTACTTATAACGTCAAAGGCTTAGGGAGTCCAAGTACTCAACCAACTGAAAAAACTTAACTGTGCCATTGCAATGCTCCAGGAAACACACCTTTCAGAAAAGGAACACATGAAACTTAGAAGGGAGTGGGTTGACCAGCAGTATAGCTCTTCATATCAAAATGGGAGGAAAAGAGGAGTTGCAATTCTTTTCAATAGATCGGTATATTTTAGTCATGAAAAAACCTTCAGTGACAAAGAGGGGAGATTTTTGATGGTTATTGGATGTATAGGGGGCATTAAAATTACTCTACTTAATTTATATGCTCCAAATGAGGACTCTCCAAATTTCTTTAAAAACGTTGCATCACTGATAGCAGGAAAAGCAGAGGGAATCGTACTGATAGGGGGAGATTTTAATTGTGTTTTAAGAGCATCTGTAGATAGGCTTCCTGCAGATTTTGGTCCAAGGTCCAGAAGGTCTCGTTCTCTTTGTGCACTGATGGACGAGCTAGGTATGGTGGATGTTTGGCAGCGGCTACACCCCAAAGAAAAAGATTTTACCTTTTTCTCACATGTACACGGTAGTCAATCTAGGTTAGATATGTTTCTGATGTCTGCAGTAGATTCTTACAGAGCTACTGAGTGTAGTATAGAAGCAATCACTATCTCAGACCATGCTCCAGTTTCTTTGAAATTAAAGATGAATCCAAATAATAAATTTAAATACTGGAGAGCAAATGTATCCATCTTAAATAATGATTTGATCCAAGAAGAAATTAGAAAAGGTCTAATAGAGTACATTCAATTTAATGACACTAACACTGTATCCCCATCTACACTATGGGAGGGAGCTAAAAGTGTCTTAAGGGGAAATATTATTGCAATTTCTTCAAGATTAAAAAAGGAAAGACTTGCCGAACAATCAGAATTGGAGAATAAAATCAGAAAACTGGAGAAAGAATATCAAAAAGATCAAAATAATGTCACATTGAACATGCTGAAAGAAAAGAGACAGAAATTAAACGAATTATTATCTTATAAGGCAGAGGGACAACTTCGTTTTTCAAATCAAAAATATTATGAATTTGGCAACAGGGCAAGTCGGTTGCTAGCATTTCAGCTTCGTAAATCACAATCAAGCAGAGTAGTTCAAAAAATTAAATGTCCAAAAACGGGGGAAATTTTTTTACAGCCCAAAGATGTAGCCAATGCTTTTGCCACATATTACCAGGAATTATATAAGGAGGACAAACATCAAAATAAAAAAGAAAAAACAGAGACTCTTCTCAATTCAATAAACCTGAGCAAATTGACTGAAGAGGAGGCTGATCTGATCACTCATCTCGGACTGGGTATCAATCTAAAAGTTTCGATACCGGTACCAATTCCGATACCTTCACTTCGATACCGGTTCCTAAACGATACTTTTTTCGATACCAGTTTTACAATATATACTCTAACAGAACGAAAATTGTATTACACATTACTTTTCACATCTTGAGTTTAATTTTCCAGTGATTTCCAGTGCAAAAGAACATTTGCAAGCAATGTACAGTTCAGTACATACTGAGCCACCTTCGCCCCGGACCCTTCCTGGCCGACCCGGAGCCAGTCGCGGCGCACCGCCACGGAGGAAATGCGCCCGGCGGGGGACGGCCCGCACCCGGCGAGAGGTCCCGCGAGGGGACCCTCCCGCACCGAGCGGCCGCCCCTGACCCGCCGAGTTGAATACCCCGGGCGGACTGCGCGGACCCCACCCGTTTACCTCTTAACGGTTTCACGCCCTCTTGAACTCTCTCTTCAAAGTTCTTGTCAACTTTCCCTTCAGGTACTTGTCGACTATCGGTCTCGTGCCGGTATTTAGCCTTAGATGGAGTTTACCACCCGCTTTGGCATATACTGCACCGCGCACTATTGGCGTCTGTGGCGATGGGCGTGGGAGAGCTCAGCTGCAGAGGGGAGAGGTGTGGAGGAGAGTGTGTGGAAGCAGCGTCAGGTTAATTAGCGCAGCTGGCACCAATTAGACTCACCTGATTCTCTCGGCAGTAACAGACTGAAGCAGAGGACAAAAGACAGACGGACAGAGAGGACGGGGGAACGGACGAGGTCCGGTGGAGCGGGCAGCTTACCGAACGAGATCCTGTGGAGAGCCGGCTGACGCCGAGACTGTTTACCGGAGGAGAACCGGCGGAGAGCCGGCAGACGTTGAGACTTTTTACCGGACGAGGTCCGGTGTAGCGCCGGGCAAGGAAGAGAGACTGTTTTATTTACATTGAGACGGTGTGGTGAATAAAAGACTTTGTTTGCATTGGCCGAACTGCCGTGGTTTTTGTGCTGAGCAGAGCCGCAAACAGGTTCTCCTGTTACAGCGTCCATTTCACAAAAGTAGAGCCACATTTTAGACCTCAGAGGCATCTTTTCCCACTTCGACGACATGCTACACAACTGCAGTAAAGTCAATGTACCTAACGTGAAACCTGTCTGTGAATGGGCAGCATGCTTTTTTCCAGCTTGCCGCAATCACGTGTAATGTTACAGCCAGTCACAGGTTTGCTTTATCATAATCACGTGATAAGTACCGAAACATGGAACCGAAAGACGAGGCTTATTTCGATACTCATTACTATCGAAACATTTCGGTCGGTGCCATTAAAGAACCGAAGTTCGGCACTCAGCCCTACACTCACCCAGTTACAAGGGAGGAAATTAAACACAGTATTCTGAAACTTAAAAATAATAAATCTCCAGGAGTGGATGGCCTCCCAGGAGAATATTATAAAATATTTGAAAAAGAGATTACACCACTCTTATATAAGGTTTACAATTATGCACTTTCAGAGAGTGACCCTCCTCCATCATGGTCTGAAGCCATTATCAGCGTTATACATAAAGAGGACAAAGATCCCACTCTGTGCACATCTTATCGCCCCATCAGCCTTCTTTGTGTTGATCTTAAAATTCTTACTGCTATTATTTCCAACAGAATACAAAAATACATAAGAAAACTAGTGAAACCTGATCAAACTGGCTTCATTACACATAGGCATGGAACTGATAATGTTCGAAGAGCCTTAAACCTTCAAATAATCGCACATAATAGGAACACCCCATCGATGCTTCTCGGCTTGGACGCTGAGAAAGCGTTCGATCGCGTGGATTGGGGGTTTCTACAGCAGACACTGAGGCAGATGGGCTTCAATGAGATGTTTATTGGGTGGGTCCAAACCTTTTATAAAAATCCAAAGTCACGAGTGAGGGTCAATGGTCATTGTTCAGAATTTTTTTCACTGGGACGCGGCACTAGACAAGGCAACGTTCTTTCTCCCTCCCTCTTTGTTCTGAGTATTGAGCTGCTCGCTGAACTCATAAGATCTAACTCACTGATACAAGGAATAAGAGATGAAAACAATGTTCAACACAAATTGTCACTTTTTGCTGACGATATTTTATTGTTTATGGAAAATCCTATCACATCTGTTCCTGCTTTGCTCAATAGTCTCAAAGAGTACAGTGAGGTATCAGGTTATAAAATAAATACAAACAAATCTGAAGCCTTAATGATTTCTGGGAATTGGCCATCGCAGTTGGATAACATAGTGTCATTTAGACACTCAAAACATGGGTTTAGATATCTTGGAGTAATCCTTACCCCAAAGACCTCAGAATTGTTTTCAGCAAACTATGATAAATTGTTAAAAGAAATTAAAACTGATTTAAATAGATGGGACATACTTCCGCTCTCTCTCTTGGGGAGAATTGAATGTATAAGAATGAATATTCTTCCTAGATTGTTATTTCTGTTCCAAAACTTACCCATCCCTATACCACAATCCACTTTTAAAATATTAGATAAATTAATGTTAAAATTTATTTGGCAAAACAAAAGGCCAAGAGTGCGCCTTAAAATTTTGATGTCAAACAAAGAAAATGGGGGGCTGAGACTACCCAACTTGAAATTCTACTACTGGGCAGCCCAACTGAAGGCTATGGTTGCATGGATCATTTGTGATCCAGAAGTACAGTGGGTTTCTATGGAAGAATATTCGCTGCCTGGAATTTCTCTCTCACGTCTCCCATTTATCAGCCAGCAGTCCCAGAAAAAAATAAAAATTGCAAATCTGTGGGTCAAACATACACTAAGGATTTGGAATAGAATCCAAAAACAATTGAAGGGAAAGGTTTCCTTATCTCGAGCTATGTCAATACATGGAAATATTGAATTCCTTCCATCTCTATCGGACAGTGGCTTTAATGGATGGGCTGAGAGAGGACTCATATCAATCAATCAGATGTTTGAAAGGAATGTCTTTAAAGATTTTACCCAATTAAGAGCCAAATTTGATATACCCTCAAATGATTTATATAGGTATTTACAAATAAGAAGCTATTTAACAAAGCACCTAGACTGGGAATACATTAGAAGGGAACCAACAAATATAGAAAAACATTTTATTAATTTGGTTGAAAATGGTGGTGTAATGAAAAAACAAGTGTCATTGATGTATCAAAAATTGTTGAGTGATATGTCGGATGATACACTACATGTAAAACTGCAATGGGAACTGGAGCTAAATGTGACTTTGGAGGATGATGTCTGGAGAAATATCTGCTCAGGTTGTCATCATGGTGTGGGGAGTCAGGTCTGGAAAGAATTTGACTGGAAATCGAAAATAAGATTTTTTAGAACGCCGTTAAAGACTTTTCTTTCGAAAACCAGTAAAAGTAACACATGTTGGAGAAACTGTGGCTTAGTGGGTGACCAGGCTCATATTTTCTGGGACTGTCCTGCTATTCGAAATTATTGGAAGAACATTAAGGACATACTGGAAAAACATCTGAAAGTGAACCTCTCTTGGGACCCTTTAATATTTTTATTGGACATCTTTCCGGACAGTCTCTCATGACCAAGAATATCTGCTGCATCTAATGTTAATGACTGCAAGAAAAATGATAACAATATGTTGGCTGAAACCTGAGCCACCGACAATTACACAGTGGACACAAAAAACTAGACAAGTTTTCTTGATGGAACAGCTGACAGCACAACTGCAACTAAAAATCCCTGTTTTTGAGAGGAAGTGGGGGCCAATGATAGAATTCCTGTCGTAGGACTCAACCTATGCCTGTATTTTCTTTTTCTTCATTTTGTATCTGATTTTGTATTTGGTATGATGCCCAGTCTCAGGACAATGTTAATGTTTTTGTTTATTTTGTTTATTTCATTGCCCTGTTATATGGCAATAAAGTTCTAAAAAAAAAAAAATCTTGACAAGAGTGAACCACTTTAGCAACGTGACAACAATGTGAATGTTCTGGAGTGGCCAAGTATCTACTAATTACTGACTTGAAGGGGGTGAATGTTTATACAGTCACTTATTTTAAGGCTTCTATTTTTATTGAATTGATATTACCTTGTAGAAACCAGTTTCACCTCAAAACAACTAAGCATCATGGCCATGAGTCAATGCTGAAAACCAGAAAAAGGGGAAAACTTGCAAGGAGGTGAGTACTTTAAACAGGCCCTGCATGTTTTCAGAATTTGGTTTTATATTAGCAAAATACTTCAGACTAGCGCATACATTACTGAAACTACCTTCGCTATCTGGCAAAAATTAAAGCCAAACTGAGCTTCCCTTGTTCTCTCCTCCTGAATGCTCTTCCTGTGTTAAAAAATATCAGTAAAATACTTAAATAAAATGTCTAGTATACATTACACTCAGAATAGACTACACTTCATATTTATGAATGTGAGATATATTTTTAGGTATGTGCATGCAGCTTACAGAACTAGAGGAGGACATGTCACAACCACTGATGACCCCTGAATCTCAGGTCACCTTCGAGGTGCACACACTGCCCGAAAACCCCCAAATCATTTTGTAGTCACTCATTATGTTGCATTTCCAAATGAGGTGTGGGAAGGTGGAGTGGGAGAGATGCCAGTAAATATGCATTTACAAATCATGTCACCATGAATATGTGTTGATATTTAGATAACAGTAATCGTTACGTTGTCATTTAGATCAATCGTCAAACTAAACATTGCTCATGTGTTCGAATATGCCTATCAATGCATGCCACTGAGTTTCAGCTGTTGTGTTTGCAGCTCACATGCAGCGGGTTAGCTGGCTGTCATGCAAGTGTCAGCAGAGTGGGATACGATAAAAACACTTATCTTCATCAACTTCAAAGAATCACTTATTAAGTTGAGGTAATATACTAATAATAGTAACAACACCCTACAGGGTAATTCCGCCTCAGTTCATTGAATGCCCGATGCCTCACTACCTTCAGTGTAACTGGTTTTTTTTTATAAGGTGAATACTGATTGAGTTGGCCATATGTAAAATCTGGGGTCATGGTAACATTAGTTTCTGAGTGAGATTTTTTAAGGCCATGTCAATTTTTGTGTAGAGCAATGTTTGAAGTGCTGTAACGTGGAAAAATAATGTCGCTAGAGACCTGACATGTTGTATGGTCATTGCTCTGCACATATAGTCTTCAAGGGTACAACCCTGCTTTGAAAGAACAGAGCAAACTAACTATATGATGGTGGCAGTTTGGTAAAAAAAAAAGTCAATGTTTTTTCTATTCTGATATTTCGCCAACTATAAAACCTTTTTTTTTTTTTTACCTTAAGAGGCTGATATTTTTTTCAGTAACTGGCACCAATAAGAGCTTGAAAATGATGAGTAAGGTGCCACACTTTATTAGAATTAATAATTATAACCACTATTTAGACATGCATTAAGCAGGTATGATAGTAATATGACCTCGTGGTTTTCCAGCTCACAGTGCTTCAAATAATTTTATGAAACATGGTACCACAATCACTAGTAAATGTCAAACATATTTATTTTTCCTTCTTTTGATTTCTTTATCAAGATAGGCTTTGAATTATTGTGACCTTGGTAGCAAAGAGTTTGTCACATACAATCACTATGTTGGGAAAGTTGGTAGCAATAATTAGACCCTCCAGAAAAACACGGGCAAAAATCCTTAATTCCGCGGGCTAAAATCCTTGATTATGCAAATAAATATGCAGGGTTTTTATGCCATTTTATGCGGGGAAATTGCGGAAAGTTCCAAAGTATGCGAATAGTTGTGAAACATGCAAAAAGATGCGAAATATGTAAGAACTGGGAAGAAAAGTGATTCTTCTCCTACATCCTGTTACTAGGCTTCGGTACTCCAGAACGATGTTGCACGGGGTGCAAAAAAGTTTCCCCGCACTTTCGTGCAGTAAATCTGGGTACTGTTTTGCCCGGTCTCTGGGTGAAATATTCGTCGGTAAATGTGATCTTTGAGCATTCGCCATTCTTGTTTTTCGTCTCTGAGCGCCGCGCTCCGCATCAGCTCGTGCTTCTAGTGTGTGTGTGTGAATGCGCGAATTGATTACGTCAGGCCGGGCGTCACATAAAAACTCAGTCACAACTCCATTTATATTGGTTATAGTTTTCTCATTTTACACGGAAATTGTGAAATCAAGTGGGACCTGCATATTTCTCTTTTTTTTTGTGGAAATGTGAGATTCTTGCGGGAATTATGCGCTGTTTTGCGGGGATTATGCGGCCTTTCGGGAAATAATTGATCCCTGCATAATCAGCGGCATTTTGGTGATTAATGCGGGAATTCATGCGATCGCATAATCGCGTTTTTCTGGAGGGTCTAAATAATGACCTTTCTGTATACTGAAATTCTCTCTAGTAGCAACAGGCTTAACTTGACTCACGATCCAGCCACCTCAGGACTACAACATGATCTGCTTCCAGTGGTGTGATGGAACAAAGCAAATTCACACAATTACTGTTGTTTGCGCATGAACAAGCTACAGCTACGCTTTAAATCCACTACATCTGTGAGGCGAATATTGTACTTTTTAAAGTAATAAAATAAACTATTTATTAACCCTCTTGGGTAAGCTGGAAATGCACTGCCACAAAGATGAAGGCAGGGTTGCATTTCTAGCTTGTAAAAAATAGACTTTAAATAACAAGAAGAGGAATAAGAAGAATTTTAAATAAGCCTAAAGGGCAATTAATTATATAAACTTGCAAAGATGGTGGGAGATGTTCAACTAAAATTAAAAGTAAAAAAGTTACAGTTTTTGGTATAGGGCGATGTATTCTGTTCTTGGGCTGTTTGATATGAGTGGAAATGGCACACTGTACATGGAATAATGAAGAAGAGGGTTTTACCTCCACATTTTTCAGAAAAATCTAAAATCACGAGTCGAAAGGAAATGAAAAGCAGGATGAAATTGCTAAATCAGGCCAAAATTAAGGTTTTACACTGGTCTCCGCAAAGTCCTGACTTAAACCCAATCATGCAACTGTCAGTCCTCAGTAAAATGCTGGGTACACAATGACAGGCTGTTCTTTTATTGCATTAGAAAAAAATAACTAACTCTGGCTTTTATAACTTTGCAGACCATTTACATGCACATTAAACTATATATAACCCATAAAAAGAATAGGAAAAATGAAAAAGTAATACATGTGCTCTCTAGCAATAACACAGAATTTTCATCCAACTGTTACATGCCGAGTAATACTACACTTTCCTTATTTTCAAAATGCATTTTCAGTACATTTTCCTGATACAACGCTAATTTGGTTTGAAAATATAATTAGACCAATGTGGGTCGTAGGTTGCTCTAATTAAGGCACTGAGTCAGTTCCTGCAGTCTGCTGTGACACTAACAACATCCATCCATCCATCCATCCATTCTCTATACACCGCTTTATCCTCACTAGGGTTGCGGGGGTGCTGGAGCCTATCTCAGCTGACTCGGGTGAAGGCAGGGGACACCCTGGACAGGTCGCCAGTCTATCGCAGGGCTACATATACAGACAAACAATCACACTCACATTCACACATACGGGCAATTTAGAATCATTAGTTAACCTCAGCATATTTTTGGACTGTGAGAGGAAGCCGGAGTGCCCGGAGAAAACCCACGCATGCACAGGGAGAACATGCAAACTCCATGCAGAAAGATCCCAGGCCCACCCCAGGATTCAAACCGGGATCTTCTTGCTGCAAGGCAAAAGTGTTAACCACTATGCAGCCCACTAACAACATGCTCTCCTGTTTAGTCAATTTGCAGGGGTATCAATATACACTTGCAGGGCTTTGCCTATAGTCAATGCAATTACTCAATGTTCTGCAGACACATCTCTACTCTTATTTAGGGCAATACTGTATTTGTAACATCAGAAACAGGACATCTCTGCTGCTCACTTACAGCAGGTCAATCCACAAAAGGGGCTGTATGATATAACAAGCCAAATCAGATCTCATGACTCTTTTCCTCTAAACTGGGATACTTGCCACTGATGACATAGGTTATGATGACAGACTGTATATAAACACGACTTATGACTTGTGGCAGCCTCGATTTGTTCAAAGTTTATATATACCTCCCAACACTTTCATTGGAAACTGATTAGAAAACCAGCTTAGGAGTCATCACATTTTCAATTTATGGACAAAGAACAATGTGTCCGTCCACCCATAACCTCTGTGTAGTGTCTCCTGTTATAGTGACAGTTGCCAGACACCTTATTATTCAGATTCAGAAAACTTTATTTGTTCCTAGGTGGCAATTAAATTATATATACAGGGTGACCCAAAAGTTTGGAAACAAATGAAAAGCCTATAATCCAAATAATATAATGTTATTTCAATAAATCAGTACCACAGATATATTCAGAAGAGTATCAGATTAGTGTAAAACAAACATATTTCGACATGTTCATGTTTGTTTCTTATACAAAGTTGTGAACGTTTCCACCACCTGGTTCCACTGGTATCTTCTGGAATGTATCTTCATTCATGCTTATGAAGGTTCCTCAAACTGGCCAGTAAATGTTGCCTCATAGGACTTTTGGATGTTTAAAAAAATTAAAACTGTCAGATACTTTACCATCAAGAGTTTTGAAATCTGACACTGATGGCCTGCATTTTGAAGTTATGCTCCAGCATACCTGTACCTTATGGTTCTATTAATTTTCTTCCGAGTTATTGCACTCGGCAAATACTATGCTTTTAAGTTATTTTATTATGCTATAACAAAAATGGGTAAAATAAGAGTGAATTCATGTACCCCCAACTGAAATAGACACTGCAGTTAAACTTTGTTTCCAAACTTATGGGTCACCCTGTATAAATATATATATAAATTTATCACCTGGCAACCTCACAGTACAGTTCTACAGTTCTACAATTTCATTGAGCAGACGCTTTTATCTGAAGCAACATGCATCTGAAAGTCGATACAACACAAGCATGGATCTAGTCAGGAGAAAACAACCTGGATAAGAGCCATAAAACAAGTTCAAGTGTGATAATCAGACAGACAGTGCAGACAGAGAAGGATTTTTTTTTTTTTTTTTTTTGCAGTTTCTCAAGTGCAAAAGTGTTCAGAGGAGAAGAGTCTAGGTATGGACCAGACCTGTTGTGGTGGTTGTATCAGGAACCTTTTGTTGGCTGAGCGTAGTCAGCAGGAGGGAGTGTAGAGCTGAATGAGAGAGTTGAGGCAGGAGGGAGCTGTTTTCATTTTAGCTTTGAATGCAAGTCTCAGAGTTTTGAA
This sequence comes from Acanthochromis polyacanthus, assembly GCF_021347895.1. Taxonomy (NCBI): domain Eukaryota; kingdom Metazoa; phylum Chordata; class Actinopteri; family Pomacentridae; genus Acanthochromis; species Acanthochromis polyacanthus. The sequence continues at coordinate 67,534,901 of NC_067113.1, read as the reverse complement.
TTTTATACATGCAATTCTGTGCTGACATGCACTGCATTACCACTGGCTATGTACTTTGATAGTACTGACATCGCTGAAGCCTCTTTCAGACATGGGACATCAGTTCATCAGTCCGTTAAAGTAACGGCATTCTGTCATTCAAGCCTCAGTCCCTTTTCAATTGATGTTCCCCAAGGTTGCAATCACACATTCCACTCTCAGTGCCAGAGATCGCCGTGGTACACACGCAATACTGTCATTCACACGAGACCAGTAAATATACCAAGTGATGCGTAATGCAAAATAATGCATTAACTGACTCAAATTAAACTGATAGGAGCTGGTCAAAGTGTTTAAATAACTCACCCCAGTTTATCTATGATTTCTTTTAAAAGTAAAAGTGGTGGAACTGTGCTAGCTAGTGTTGTCAAAAATATCGATTTATCGATAAATATCGATAATTATGAACTAAAAACAATTCAATATGCATTTTCCCACATACCGATACTCAGTTTGTACCTCTCCCGTTGGTCGCAAAACAGCACCACCCGTACACAGCACACTCTGCTGCCTGCCTGCATGCCGGCTGCGGCCCCTCCCCTGTCCCCACGCACCATGTCAGTGCTGCTACTGCTGCGTGCTAGGTGCTCGCGACTCACTCGCTCGCTACTATTTTTTTATTTTTGCGGTATGTAAACGCTGGCTCATCAAGATGGTAATGACATGTGCAGGACCCTCGCCACCCGTTTTAATTGACAAAAGAAACGTCAGAAGTGCTGTGTGTTGATGAGTGTGTGTGTGTTGTTGTCTTGTTAGTGAATAGCGATGGCTAAAACTGGCAAACAATAGGCTCCATATCCGTTCTAGAGAGTTTGTAATATGAATAGAAACCAAGATGAGGTAGGAGTGACTATGATAAAAAAGAAATGAACTTAGATGCTGTTGTGCTTCACTACTTTACTTTTATTTATTTCTAAGTTAAATTGATAAGTCATTATAAAGGCCTGATTCAAACTAACAATTTAAATGCTGTAACCTGCGAGCCACAACACTAAGTTCATTTCTTTTTTACCATAGTCTAAGTTAACTGCATCATCTTATTTTCTATTCATATCAACCAATCTATATCAATATATATCAATAATTGATAATAATATATCAATAGGCAGACTACTGTGATAAGCACACTACCTCCTTGACATATTTTTCATTTCTTAATTATTATTACATTGCATGCACAAATTGCACATACTGTTATTGTGAGAGAATAGTTATCATTAGCATTACTCCAGTTCCAGAGTCCAGACAGTTCATAATTTTTTTGTAGTGGACTACTTGCACTTGACTGTTTGAAAATAGAAGATTATGCTGCTTTTATTTTTACTTGAACTTAAATGCCTGGCCTGCCTTAAGTGCTTTTAAGGCAGTGTGTGACTCAGGCTTTTTGTATTTGTTTTGAATTTGAGCATTGTTACTGCTTCAGGGATTTGTGTGAAAACTTCATTCATTAAACATACTTAACTTGCTGACTGTATTATAGTTGGAACTGGAAACTGTTGAAAGTACAGACAGATTGCATCTTTTATTTGATTTTTTGATGTTTTATTTGTACTACTAAGGACTAAATAGACTAAATAGACTGAATGAAATGTGAAAACATTCACTACCGTTTGTTCTGTCATTTTCTTTAAATAAAAAGAAAACATTTCGGACAGAGATCTTATGGTTGCGTGGTATCGAAAATCGTATCGAATATCGATATTTTTTCAAAATATCGATATCGAATTTAGAAATCCAGTTTCATGACAACACTAGTGCTAGCAACAAAGAATCCAATAATCACTTACACATTTGCTGTCCTGTTTTGAATCATTAGACCAAAAACACAATAAACACTGCACAAATTATTCACAGGGACTGTTAAAGTCCAATAAAACAAATGCTGTTAAGTGTAACACAGTGTCACACAGAGTTGTGGTAGTCATGTGGAAATATGGTGTACCTACCCCAAGTGCTTTATTAGCATTATAGATGTTGTCCACATACGTGTTGTAGAGGTGCAAATGTGAACAGAACTGGTCGAGGCCTTTGCCAAAGTAGCCATTTTCCAAGTGGACAAGCAGAGATCTGCAAAAAAAAACACACAAGTTTGCAACGACTAATTTCAAATCAGAAATCATAATTTGAAAAAAATTGCAATTTTAAATTCTCAAGAACTGATGAATTATAATAGCCTAGCCGCGCTAGACAACCCACGGCAACGAATTTAATTCTCTGCCAGGGCGGGTCTAGTTACCCTCCATAAGGCTCGAGGCTGGATTCTCCTAAAACTGGCCGGACCAATCACCATGAAGTGTAGAGTTAGAAGGCGGGCGTAACGAAGTGACGACAGAGGCGTGACGATTCTGACAGAAACAACCAGCGCACAATAAACAGTTATCTTTGGACTCGGCTTTGGCCACAGCCCTTAAAGATTTGAAGCTAAAATTCAACTTGAAAGATAAACAAAGGACGGCACTCAAGTGTTTCATTGAGAAGAAAGACGTATTTGGACTTATGCCGACGGGATATGGCAAATCCTTAATATACCAGTTGGCTCCGCGGCTCCGCTGGTTGGGAAGCTAATGGGACTTAGCCACAATCCACCGGTGCTCTCGGAACTACGTCAGCCTATTCGTTGCGTTGATTGGTTGTATACCTACCCAATTGCTGCAGAGGGATTTGATAGACAACCTTTTAGCCCGCCTTCCTCCCTGTCGAGCTTCCCTAGACCCCTGTGCCATCAGAAAGATGGGTCTAGCATGGCTAGGCTAGAATTATAAACTTATATAGCACGATTTGTCTTAACAAGCTGTATGGCAACTGCCAACTATTGGGCCAAATAATACATGAATTTTTAGCTCTTGTCTGTTTTTATTTGCTTTCTGCATGCCATAATTTTAGCTCAGTCAAAGATGGTTTACATTCAAAACATACATTACTGAGAGAAAAATGTTCTTTTTGCTGTTTAAAACACATAGAACAGTGGAGCTTGCTCTCAGTATATGATTTAGGTGACCATCTCATGTCCGTGTGGTCACAGGTCACAGTGTGAGAAGCTATTGGGGACATTTTCTGAGGCAATTAAAATTCAGAACAGTCAGCAGCAGAACAGCAGATCATCAGATATCAGCATCAAACACTGTTAGATGTAGGTTAGTTTAGATCAATTTCGCTGTAAAATGACACGATACAACAAAAAACTATGGACCTATTGCCTGTAAATTTAATTTACAAGTAATATCTTGTACTGCTGTTAAACAGAGGTGGGATGTGATGCTGAGTTGACAATATTTTGCTTCCTGGAGGACTGAAAATCACGTTTACTAATCAGGTTCCAACACAGTCCTAAAGATTATTTTTACTAATAAAAATATTCAATCCCAATATTTGTCAAAAACATTGAAATGTTATGCGTTCCTCAAATCAATCCATTGCTAACCCCAAGAAAAATACACCATAGATTTAAAGGACAAGCTGCGTTTGCCATTATAATTCATTGGCTCACTGTCACTCATTTTTTTGGGTATCCAAACAAGCTCAACAAATATTATGACAAAGTTACTAGAACACTCCTGATTCCAACACACAACATGACAGTAGGAACTAATTCAATATGTGTGCCATACTTTTTAGTGCAACACAGAACCCCCTCCACACCCCCACCCCATCGTGAGCATTTAGCCTGCAGTCAAACCACATTCAGACTTTGAGTTAGTGCACATTACTGCTTGGGAATGCACTGCTGGAAAGAAGGGGCTCAAATAAGGCAAGATCTCATTTGAGGCATCATTCTCAGCAAATGCACACATATTTAGAGTGTGGAGGTTGAGCAAAGTTCAAAGGATTGTTTTCCGTTAATGGGTGATTTAGCAGGCAGAGCTCTGTAGTGTTATTTGAAGGCCTCTCCCGGTGGGGGACGTATTTACTGAGACTCAGACAGTGTGTCTACCTTCAGGGTACCCAGGGCCACTTTGTAGTGAGAACACGCCCGCTGAACTCAGGAGCAAAACAACTGGATCAAGGCAGAGGCAAAGCAGTCGTTGAGCCTGTCAGGCACATTACAGTAACATGGACGCAATTGGTTGGGGTGTTGACACTTGTGAAGGAGCTTGTTATCCACACACACACACACTCATATTTCTACCCTCTAATGATGTTCCCAGAGACATCTGTTCATACATGCTTTAAGAAGGAGCACTTTGTCGTTGAAGTTGATTTAAATAGATTTTAATGAAGTTGCGCACCAAGGTAGGCTTCCTTTATAATCGGGAGATGCAGGAGCAGCGCAGAGGGTTCTAACGAGGGCAAAGGGCGGGAAAAATTGTGTTTCCGTTTTTTCCCCTCTCTCTGCCAGAGGCTATTATGATAAATATGAAATTATGGATAACATTTTTTAGACTTTTTTCAAAGCAATTAAATTGCCTGGCCATCAGCAGCAGGATGGAGATAGCATTAGCATTCCATGTGTGTCATGTTAATCCACATCTGGGGCAAACACAAGCTCCACCACAAAATTCAGACCGAGGCACCTTCATGTGGGCATGGCTTAGTAGAGGAATACTAACTGTCAAAACACAGCATGAGGATGTATTAAACATAAATAGCTAATTAATACAAGAATAAATAAAGATAGCCTCTGATCACTAAAGCAAATCCGGGCGCATTTTGATGATTTCAACGAACTGTGTAATGGGATTCATTCTGTGTTCACGCATACTGCACCATGTGACTTAATGTTTGATCTACCTCTCAGATTATACCTGCTCTTATTATGACCGTCATCCCCCACGCCCACATTAGCAAGACCCTTTCAAATTTTTAGTTGATTATAAATTTCTTTCTGAATGCACGACAGCTCTTTCAAGTTGCTGTTTCCTCTTTGTCACAATAGGAAGTAGAGATAATTGAGTTTCTCTTTCTTCTGCCTGTTCTCTGTGCCACATTAACAATTGCAAGCAGAACTACTGGCACAGCACATCAACCACAACATTACGACCACTGACAGTTGAAGTGAATAACATCGATAGTCTTGTTATGATGCAACATTCTGCTGGGAAACCTTGAGTTCTGACATTCACGTGGATGTTTGACATGTACCACCCACCGAAACACTGCAGGTCAAGCAACCCCTCAACTCCCCACCTCCCATAGCAACACAGTCCTTGATGCCAGTTGGTACCTTCAGCAGGATAATGCACCCCGACACACCACAAAAACTGCTCAGGAGTGGCCTGGGGAGTGTGACAGATCTAAGGAGTTGACCTGGGTTCTACATTCCCCAGATCCAGACCTTATTGAGTATCTGTGGGATGTACCAGGATCAGTCTGATCTAGGTAGGTCCCACCCTGCAACCCACACGACCCACAGAATTCACTGCCACCATCCCGGTGCTACAGGACAATTCCAGAGGTTCTGAGTCCATGAACCACTGGGTCAGAGGAGTTTTAGCAGCATAGACAAGGATGGGATCAGCAAGTTCTGATTCCAGCGGAAAGTTGTTGCCGGGGGGGGATATGTGTGCGGCGGCAGCGGCGCAGCAACTTCCAATCGCTGGGCCGTTTTCAATTGTCGTTAACAAGCTATCGTTAACGTCGTTACCATCTCGCAGGAGTATCAGCGACAATAAAGTGTTCAAACTTGAAATGAAATCGGCAGATCCGCGGAAAATTCCCATCCCTGGACTCTACACTTCATGGTGATTCGATTACAGTACGGTACATGACTGCTCTCACTGAGTGGCAGCTTGCATTCAGCGCGGTGGATATTAGCAGCCGTTTGATTTTACGACTCGCCGCCCATAAACATACCTCACCCCCCAAAAAAATTTCCCCTCGAATTTAGACGATTCACAAGAATGACCCTGGCAATGATAAAATCCGCGGAATTCCGCAGATCCGCGGAAAATTCTCATCCCTGCATAGAGGAGACCAACACAATACTAGGCAGGTGATCATAGTGTTATGCCTGATCGGTGTATTCACATCTCCTCTTCTTATGTAACTTGACAAAGCTTAATGAAAATCAGATATATTACTACTATTCCTACTGCACTCCGGAGTTAAGACAGGAATACCAGATGAATATGCCTCAACTGTGCACACGCTAGCCCATGTGAATCACTAGCGGAGAACTATTAGGCTGCGCAGAGATGAGAAGCAGTGCTCTCACTAAAGATTTCTGCTCTCATTATAGACATCAGTGCAAAAATCATCCTAATAGTCTTGATTAATAATACCCTTTTAAGCCCTTTCAGACATGGGGCATGGAATATTGCTGGGTTCATCAATCTGTAGAAGTGACAGCATTCTGTCCAGTGTTTCCCCTGGGTTGAAATGGCTGTGAGGTGGTGGGTTGCGCTGGAGGCGCGAAGCAACTGGGGGGGTGCGGGGGCATGCCCCCCCGGAAAAATTTTGAAAATCAAGATGCAAAATGGGGCATTCTGGCACAATTTGGAGCACATTTTGTTGTATTTGTAGCCATTTCCAAAAACTAAATTAAATAAAATTTTCATGTTTCTTTTCTAAAAATTAGTGACAGGGAGAAAATATGACAAATATAAACTCACCTGTCCTTGCGATCAAAACATGTCAACTAGTCCAGTCTATTATATTCTGGTCAGATTTCCACAAGCCATTCCAAAATGCCACATCAGTTCTTATTACAAATTTGAAAAAGATGACAAAGGACTTGAATCTGGAATCAAGTGGTGACTTTTACTTTTTTTCTAAAAACAACTACGTCAGGTACCAAATTCCCACTTCATTTTTATTTATAATAAAAAGGTTATGTCATGACCTTCATTTTACTTAAAAATGTGAAAGAAAACTTCAACTCTGGGTTAACAACTGGTTTTCTGAAGGAGTTAGTTCTGTTTTCAAAACTGTTACTTTTTTAACACAGAACTAGAATTTGAACACAGAATTAGTTTTGCCATTGAATGCTATAATTTCGGGCACTCTATAAATAATTTTATCAAAAGAAACTAGGAACTTCATATTCCGTTGAAATCATGTCTCGTTCGTGAGAACGGGTTTTGTCGTGCCTAAATGTTTTAACGGGAGCCATTTTTGCACTGTCAATTCATATCGCGGCGGACAACAAAACAGTAAGCAAACTCACTAAAGGAAGCGAGATCGATGCCTACACTGCGTTGGTCACTTTATTTTGATGACATGCGATAGTTTTGATACTTAATTTGACATATGTCTGTGATACACACCTGCTTTTAGCCCCAAAAACGAAACGATGGAGCGCTGCCGCTTCTTGTCCGCCATGCTCGTTGTTCACCAATCGGAACGACCGACATTTGAAACACGAACTCGCGGGATGTCATACGAGAACTGAGTGTTACCAACCAACAGGGATGTGCCTGCTGTCTTCACCCACGGTGAGAAAAGGCTGCCATTCTGTTGATTTCAGCGGCGAATATACCGGACTTATGTGTCAATGCTTTCTAATATTTAGCATTTTTTTTTTTTTTTGGTGCGGACCAGTGAGGCGGCAGTGTCGGCAAAATTTTAATGAGGCGATAGCCTATTCCAGCGAGGCGGGCCGCCTCGTCGTTTATATAGGAGGGGAAACACTGCTGTCATTCAAGCCCCTTTCAGACATAGGTCATTTTTCGGTTAATGTTCCGAACAGCTGTATTCATATTTTCCACCTACACTGATCAAGGGCACTGTAGGTGGAACAATGTTGAGAACTGACATATTGAAACAGTCAAGAGTTTAGTGTTGTTAGCTTTTCTTCTACACAATAAACAAAAAAAATCATTTGTATTTGTTCTGTCTAATTCAGCCACACCTTTTGAAACACAAAACAGATTTCTACACAAGGGTGTCCAAAAACTTTTTACACCACTGTATGTCACTGACTTTCTAAAATCTTGGACCTGTACTGTGCCTCTAGGTTTGAGCAGGTGTGAACTCACCGTGACGTCACCCGTTGGTTTCAACGCCGAGAAAATGAAGCCCGGATTTTGCTACTTCCTGGTCGCCATTTTGGATTTTTTGGAGCCAGTGACGTAAAAAGTGTCATCAAACAGGCTGGACCGGAGAGCAACTAGGGGCAGGACCAGTCTATGGGCGGGCCAGACTGAGAGCTGAAGACTCTCTTATCCCACCCACATTTTACCGCAGAGGCTTCTGTTGCTAAAGGATCTGTCAATCATTCCAGACAAGACTGTCTATCAAGTATAGCCACGCCCCTGGCTCCGCCAACTTTAACGATTTATTTAAAATTCAGTATTGATTTATTTTAAGATCGGCCACCTGATCTCTCATTTTGACCATGAAAACTAATGGGAAAAAAAATCCTGAGCTGTAGAAAATCAGTCTATCAAATTTTATTTTTTCCGGTGATGAATTGGGGTCTATGGAGCAAAAGCTTTTTGGAACCAACCCTAGCGGACGGCGTGATATTGCAAGTTTTTGACACTTCCAGGTGGGCTTCATTTTTGGAGCCAGATGCTACGTCCATCTTTATATACAGTCTATGGGTTTGAGCAAGTGAGAAAGGCACATGAATAATTTAATCACTTACTCAGGATACATTAATTATAACAAAAGCAACTATATTTGTTGCTAATTACTCAATGAGCCAAGAGTTGCACTACTTTGTTACAGAGTCCTTCTCCATCAATGGATCGTTTAAACACCTCTCAAGCCTAGACAAAAAAAAAAAAAAAAACTGAGACAAAGACTCAGACCCTGTGTTTTAATAAGCTGCCAGCCCACTGTTTGGAGGCATTTGTTGACCATCTATACCTAGCTTACTAAGTCCAGGTCTCCAGAAGTCCTTTCCTCAAAGCAAAGCTGCAGTTTCATGCACACTCCACCTGTGAAAAAAACACTGCACTACATGCTAAAAAAATAATAAAAAGTTATCACATTACTGTAACATGTTACTACATAACACTTCCTGTAATCATAATAGGATTAACATACCTTTGTCATAAAAGAATATACCAACAAAAAGATACACAATTTGGGGAGCCCGAATAGCTGAACTGGTTGAGCGGGTGACCCATAAACAGGTGCTAGTCAGCGACGTCGTCCCCCCACTCTTCTTCTTACTTTCCTGTCTGCATCTTCACTGTCCCTATCTAATAAAGCCAAAAAGGCCAAAAAAAACTTTTAAAAAAAGATACACGATGTGCACACTCTTGTCTTACATGTCTTTGATTTAGTATAAAAAAAAAACAATGTTATACACTTTTTCTTTTAACAGAAAAACACAAAGTTCTCAAAAGTAAAACGATGTTTTAAAAAAAAAGCAGCCAAATAAGAACTTTTTTTTAAATAATCTAAAATTGGCAAAAGTTGGATAAGGTTCATTTTGCAGTTTCTTACTTTAGAATAAAGAATAAAAATTATTTTGAATTCTAAAATTGGAAAAATTTAGATTTAAATCAGAAATAATTTGATCAGAGAATATGAAAACATTTTAGAATCTGACCAGAGAAACTCAGGCCATGCTTAGCCCTTCATTTGACTGCGATAGTGCACTTGAAGGCAGGAGGTGCAGTCAGCCTTTTAGAATATGTACCTTAATTACAGTGAGCTTGTTGAATGAATTATTACATTCAGTACAACATAATGTTTGACGTTTCATGTGTGATGGGTTAGTAAATCATAAACACATCCATCTATGACAAGTATTTATCACCACTGTTATTATCAATTACTCTCAGCATTATTACACACATATTCAATGTATGAGGCAGACAGCGAAAAGAATATAGGAAAATCTATTATCAGTCTCTTAGTAGTGATAAGTCAGTCAAGCCCTAAAACATTGTCTCTCCATGGACCATTTTTAAATGGAGAGCTTGTCATTATATTTCAACCATTGATTCAATAAGGGGCTCATAATGAAGATGTATGGGAACTGCGAACCACTTATCCAATACACCACACTGTGTAATTCATACTTCAATCTTCATTGTAGCACTCTCAACAAAAGGGACTGCCAGTCTGCTGAAGATGAGAACCCCCGGGGAATCCACACCACTCATTATTTAGTCTACAAATGGAATTTACAATCAAAGGTATCCAAAATCACTTTCTTCGGAGCTTTCCATGCTGTGCAGTCTGATGTTGAAGTGTGAATGCTTTGTCTAGAAGGCTGTGTTTAACTTGTAGACTGCTAAACTGATGAGTTGATCAAATCTGGAGGCTGAGCTCTCCACTAGTGCTATCTCAAGCAAACAAGTGTGTAAGATGTAGATAAACAATTAAAAACTGATCAGATCAGCCACAACACTAATACCACTGGCTAGAAGGGAGTGAAAGTGCTTCACTTCCCTTTTAATGGTTATCTAATATTGCCATTAACAAGCTAACCAATTAAAAATATATTTCCAATTAGGTATAAGATGAAGGACAATCATGTCATAAAATGTTTTGTAGATGAGCTATGTTACCTGGTTGTGCCACCAGCTGGAGCCTCCAACTATTTCATCCGTGTTTAATACTACAGTGATCCAAGGAGGCAGTCATTTGCACTATGGGCAGTTCCATGCTAGTGAGCAGAGAGCACTGTGGTACTTTAGTGAGCAATAGGGCACTGTTGACAGAGAATTTTACTGGAATCAGGGGCCGATAGCCATCACTCACTTGAGTTGGGTGGTGCAACCAAACCACCTGAGATGGAAAAATGTCATCCATAGACTCGACAGGTCCTGTATGTTGTATTTCATTCACATTTACAGTGCCTTGCAAAAGTATTCACCCACCGTTGGCTTTTAACCTATTTTGTAACATTACAAAATCTTTTCAAAATATCATTTTTTACAAATCTGAGTTTTATTTGATGAGTCTGCACAAAATAGTCGGTTTTGAAGTGAAATGAGAAATTTATATGTAAAAAAAATCATATGTATTCACCCCCTTTGTTATGAAGTCCCTAAAAAGCTCTGGTGTAACCAACTGCCTTCAGACGTCACCTAATTAGTGAAATGAAGTCCACCTGCATGTCATATGATCTGTCAGTATATACACACCTTCTCTGAAAGGCCCCAGAGGCTGCAACACTGAAGTAAGAGGCACCACTAAACAAACACCACCATGAAGACCAAGGAACTATCCAAACAAGTCAGGGACAAAGATGTTGAAAAGTACATGTCAGGGTTGGGTTATACAAAGATATCCAAATCTTTGATTATCCCCAGGAGCACCATCAAATCCATTATAAGCAAATGGAAAGAACATGGCACCACAACAAACTTGCCAAGAGCGGGCTGCCCACCAAAACTCACGGACCAAGTGAGGAGAGCATTAACCAGACAGGCAGCACAAAGACCAAAGGTAACCCTGGAGCAACTGCAGAGTTCCACAACAGAGGCTGGAGTATCTGTCCGCAGGACAATAAGCCGTACACTCCATAGAGCTGGGCTTTATAGAAGAGTGGCCAAAAAAAAGCCATTACTTTCAGCTAAAAATAAAAAGAGCATGTTTTGAGTTTGCAAAAAGGCATGTGGGAGACTCCCAAAATGCATGGAGGAAGGTGCTCTGGTCAGATGAGACTAAAGTTGAACTTTTTAGTCATCAAGTAAAATGTTATGTCTGGCACGCACCCAACACATCTCATCACACTAAGAACACCATCCCCACAGTGAAACATGGTGGTGGCAGCATCATGCTATGGGGATGTTTTCCAGCAGCAGGGACTGGGAAACTGGTCCGAGTCGAGGGAAAGATGGATGGTGCTAAATACAGGGATATTCTTGAGCAAAACCTGTACCAGTCTGAAAGAAATTTGAGACTAGGACAGAGATTCACTTTCCAGCAGGACAAAGACCCCAAGCATACTGCTAGAGCAACACTTGAGTGATTAAAAGAGAAACAAATAAATGTGCTGGAATGGCCTAGTCAAAGCCCAGATCTCAATCTGATTGGGAATCTGTGGTCAGACTTAATGATTGCTGTTCACTAGCACAAACCATCAAACCTGAAGGAGCTGGAGCAGTTTTCCCATGAGGAATGGGCAAAATTTCCAGTGGCAAGATGTGGCAAGGTCATAGACTTATCAAAGACGACTTCCAGCTGTGATTGTCGCAAAAGGTGGCTCTACGAAGTATTGATTTTTATAGTTTGGTGTCTTCTGAATTAATCTGCAATGTAGAAAATAATTCAAATAAAGAAAAAGCATTGATTAAGAAAGTGCATCCAAACTTTTGACTGGTACTGTAAAACAGACATAGTGGGAAAAAGTTTACATACTCTTGAAAAGACACTTTACAGTGCCTATCATAAGTATTCACGCCCTTTGATGTTTTACCCTTTTATTGCTTTCATAAATCAATCATGGTCAATCAAATTTAGCTTTTTTCAACAAAAAAAATTATTGGAAAAAACTCTTTAATGTCAAAGTGAAAACAGATTTCTATAAAGTAATGTTAATGAAAGAAAATTATATAAATGAAAAATAATTGTTTGCATAATTATTCACCCCCTTCAAGTCAGTATTTAGTAGATGCACCTTTGGCTGCAATCAAAGCAGTGAGTCTGTGTGGATAGATCTCAATCAGTCTTGCACATCTGCCCACTGCAATTTTGCTCCATTCTTCTTTGCGAAACTGCTCAAGCTCTGTCAGGTTGCACGGGTATCGGGCATGAACAGCCCTTTTCAAGTCCAGCCACAAATTCTCTATAGGATTGAGGTCTGGGCTTTGACTCGGCCACTCCAGAACATTTACCTGGTTCTTTTTTAACCATTCCTGTGTAGCTTTTGCAGTATGTTTTGGATCATTGTCTTGCTGGAAAATAAATCTTCTCCCAAGACGTAGTTCTCTTGCAGACTGAAAAAGATTGTCCCCCAGGATTTCAGTGTATTTTGCAGCATTCATTCTGCCCTCTATCTTTACAAGCCTTCCAGGTCCAGTTGCTGAGAAACATCCCCACAGCATGATGCTGCCACCACCATGCTTCACAGTGGGGATGGTGTGTTTTTGGTGATGTGAAGTGTTTGGTTTCCGCCAAACATGACATCTTGTCTGAAGGCCAAAAACCTCAATTTTGGTCTCCTCAGACCAAAGAATCTTCTTCCACTTGACCATGGAGTCTTCCATGTGCTTTTTGGCAAACTCTAGTCGAGATCTAATATGACTTTTCTTCAACAGTGGCTTTCTCATTGCCACTCTCCCATAAAGCTTTGACCGGTAAAGAACCCGGGCAGCAGTTGCTACATGCACAGTCTCTCCCATCTCAGCAGCTGAAGCTTGTAACTCCTTCAGAGTAGTTGTAGGGGTCTTGGTGGCTTCTCTCACTAGTCTCCTACTTGCACGGTCACTCAGTTTACGAGGGCGGTCTGATCTAGGCAGATTCACACAAGTGCCATATTCCTTCCATTTCTTGATAATTGATTTCACTGAACTCCGGGGGATGTTCAGTGCCTTGGAATTTTTTTTGTAACCATCCCCTGAATTGTACTTTTCAATAATCCTTTCCCTGAGTTGCTTAGAGTATTCTTCTGTCTTCATGGTGTAATGGTAGCCAGGAATACTGATCAACCACTCTCTGGACCCTTCACACACAGGTGTTGTACAACTCAATCACTTGAAACACACCCACACCACTCAGGTGATCTGCATTTCACTAATTGTGAGACTATTGACAACAATTTGATGGACTTCTATTGAATTAGACCATTAAATTAAAAAGGGGGTGAATAATTATGCAAACAATTATTTTTATTTATATAATTTTCTTTCATTAACATTACTTTTTAGAAATCTGTTTTCACTTTGACATTAAAGGGTTTTTTCCAATATCTTTTTTTGTTAAAAAAGCTAAATTTGATTGACCATGATTGATTTATGAAAGCAATAAAAGGGTAAAACATCAAAGGGGGTGAATACTTATGATCAGCACTGTATATTAAGGCTGTATTGAGTTCCCAATGACTGCAGTAACGTATAATTTTCTATGATGATATCACTGAAACACAAGCGTCTTCATCACATAAAGCAATCATCCAGTTTGGGCGTAACATAGATTAGTTACAAGTCCTCAGGTAATACGACAAAGAAAGCTGTGTGTATCAAATTTTCTTAGCAACACAGCCTCTTAACCTGTGGTCAAATGACTATAGCTGGTGACTTCTCTGAGTCAGTTTAAATAGGGCTCATTTGATACACTAATCAGACATCCAAATGCTACACAAAAAAAAGTCCAAGGAGCTCAGCACATATCTAATAAGAAAATCATTCACTTAAACAAGACAGAGAAGTCCCAGGGAGCCAAAGCAGCTCCAGAAAGCAGCAACAGATCCCAAAATCGTCCATGCAATTACTTGTGAGTATAAGTGCATGGCACAGTTGTGTCACTGCCACCATCAGAAAGAAAACTATCATCTGATGCTGAGAAACAGTTGGTCAAGATAGTCAAGAGTTAAAAAAATGATCATTACAATCATAATAATCCTGTTTAAAATCTGTGCAAGAATGTAACACATAAAGTCAAAGTCTACAGTGGAGGGAGAGGGGCAGTGTCACTGGGGGTATCTCTGGCCTTGGTGAAGAGGCCCACTGCTATAGGAAAAAAACAGTTTCTGTAGCATGAGGATCTGGTCCAATGGACCGCAACCTATGGCCAGAGGAGAGGGGCTCAAACACTTTATGTCCAGGGTAGGAGGGGTTGGCCACAATCTTCACAGCACACTTAAAAGTTCCTGGAATTGGAGTGGAGGGTTGGAAGATGACAGCCTTGTCAGCTCAGTGGAGATAGCCTGCAGTTTGGATTTGTCCTTGGCAGTGGCAGCAGCATACTGGACGGGGAGGAGATGAGGATGTAATCAATGGCAAGACTCGGTGATGGAGGTGTAGAAGTGAACCGAAAGTAAATCCTCTGCTGAGCCTTCGTGATGAGGGAACTGATGTTCAGCTCCCACTTGATGTCCTGGGTGATGATAGTGCCCAGGAAGAGGCAGTTCTTCACAGGGTAGACCGGGGAGTCACACAGGGTGATGTGGGCGAGTCGGGCTGGGTCTTTCCTGAAGTCTACGGTCATCTTCACTGTCTTTAGGGCATTGAGCTCGAAACTGTTCTGACTGCACCAGATAACCAGATGGTCAGTCTCCCATCTGTAGGTAGACCCATCTCCACCACAGATGAGGGTGGTACCATCTGTGAACTTTAGGAGCTAGACAGACCGGTGACTGGAGGTGCAACTGTTGGTGTACATGGCGAAGAGCATAGGTGAAAGGGTGCAGCCTTGTGATGATCCGATGTTGATAGTTCAGGAGGCTGAAACATGTTTTCCCACCTTCACCTGTTGCCTTGTGTCAGACAAGAAGTCCCGGAGGTTGAGTCATGCACATGAAGTCGGGAGAGCTTGTCCTGCAGCAGTCGGGATGACTGTATTAAAAACAGAGCTGAAATCCACAAAAAGGACACTGGCGTAGGTTCTTGCAGAGTCCAGATGCTAAAGGATGGGTTTAGAGCTATGATGACAGCATCGTCGACAGACCTGTTGGCTCTGCAGGCGAACTGCAGGGCGTCCAGGAGTGAGTCAGTGATGGATTTGAGATGGGATAAGGCTCCAGAGAGGTGTTGAAAATATCAGTAAACACTGAAGACAGCTGATCAGCGCAGTGCTTCAAGGTGAATGGAGAGACAGAATCCGACCCAGCTGCTTTGTCTGTTAATGTCTCTCTGCAGGATGGTGATAGTTGTCTCTGTGGTGGTGGAGGATGGGAGTTATGAGGTGTGATGTTGTAGAGGGGCCCAGGCCCCTAATGATACCTCAAGGGAGGTGAAGATGATGGGATGGAGCTGATGGTTGAAGTCACTGGGGGTGGATTTGGGACTGTCCCATTGTCTTTCAAAGTGACAGGCAAGTCGTTGGCCAGGCACAGGTCATTAATGGAGCGAGGCGTTTTGGTTATCTGTCTGAGCCCTTGTCTGAGTGATGTGGCCTTACACTATCATTTTTAGGCAACCGATGTTGCAATGGGCATTACAGACTGATCAAAATCTATTGATTGTAGAATTAAGGCAGTTAACATATAATTTATTAACTAAACATTATAGTGGATTCATCCTTTTAGCCATGGACGGGAAAATATGCTTTAAAGGCATTTTCTGTTTGAGCAAGAATATAATTCAATGAAGATATTGAAGATTGTTTTCATTAATACATCTGGAATCAAAGTTTAAAACGTACTACTTAGTAGGGAAGGGCAATATAACACCATTGACGGTTATACCGGTGCACTCTCTCTCTCCCGGTGTAACGCTGAAATCTCGCAATATAATTTGGACTGAGCGCGCATGCGCTTGGAGGATATTTTGGTCGATCAGTAAAGCATGTGGAAAAAGCATGGCGTCTGCAGACGGAGAGACCGGCTCCGTAGAGGAGGAATTTGTTTGCAAAAAGGGAGCGACATCAGTTATCTGGAACTGGTTCGGATTTCAATGTTCGGACGTCGACCAGAACACAATTATTTGCAAGCAATGCAAACGAACTGTTACTGCCAAGGGGGGAAACAAGACAAATCTCTTCCACCACCTGAAGCAAAAGCACTCGGCGGAGAATGACAGAGCCATTAAGATGCGAGATGAGGCATCACCGCAAAGTGTGTGGCCAAAAAACAAAGTCAAACCCCTCGTTCAGCCTACTATCACTGGAGCCTTGGACAAACGTACGCCTTATGAGAAGAGCAGTCAGCATTGGGTAAACTTAACCCAAGCAGTTACATACTGTTTAGCCAAAGACATGATGCCTGTTCAGGCAGTGCAAAGAGAAGGTTTTACCAGAATGCTTCACGAGTTTGATCCCCGTAACAAACTGCCTGGACAAAAGCATTTTTCTCAAACAGCGTTGCCTGCACTATATGCACAATGCCGTGATGAAGTAAAAAAGAACTTGTCTACGGTGGAATATTTTGCATCAACCACGGACATGTGGTCGAGCCGAACAATGGAACCGTACATAAGTTTAACATTGCACTATGTCAACGAAAACTGGCAACTTGAGAATGCGTGCCTAGAGACAAGTTTTTTCCCCGAAGACCATACCGGGGAGAACATCGCTAATGGTTTGAAAGAGTTTCTGAACTCGTGGGATCTATCAGAGGAGAGACAAGTTTGTGTCACAACGGAGAGCGGTGCTAATGTTATCAAAGCCATCGCGCTAAACAAGTGGACCAGGCTGTCATGCTTTGGCCATCGACTACATGTAGCAATAGGCAAGAAAAAATATATTTATTTACCCTAACCCTTATACTTCGTCTCATTTTTGTGGTGATCATAAAGATGGTGCTATCGTTGTTTATGCAAATGCGCACACAAATTTATATAAGCTAAAATAAATGGTTTAATAATTTAGAATATTCAATTTAAAATAATTAAATTAGTGCAATGCTACAATCACACATTTATTTTGTTTAACATGCCTGTAATTTTTATCTATGCTAACATGCCTTTTATATTTTTCTTATAGAAAGAAGTGTGAAAGACCCAAGAATTGACAGAGCCATCGGCGTTGGAAAGAAGATTGTTGCTGCTTTTGCTCAGAGCTGGAAAAGGCAGCGTTCTCTCCAATCTGCACAAAAAGAACTGGGACTCCCAGAACACAAACTCATAACTGAATGTTGCACTCGTTGGGGTTCTCGACAGAGAATGATACAGCGCCTTTTAGAACAAGAAAAGTCAATAACACAGGTTTTGGCAGCTGATAAAACAACAAGACACCTTGTGTTAACATGGCAAGACCAAGAGGTGCTTGATTCTGTCAGCAATGCCTTAAGTCCTCTTCTTGAATTTACTGACGCCTTTTCTGCTGAACAATATGTGACCATTTCTTGTGTTAAGCCAGTTCTTCAGCTTTTCAACAATGATCTGCTAAAAGTCAAAGACGGTGACACTGAGCTCACTCGAGATATTAAAACAGCAGTACTAAACTACATGAATAAAAGTTACACAGAAAGTGTCACAGAGAGCCTTATAAACATAGCTACTCTACTTGATCCACGCTTTCACACTCATTATCTTACTGAAGGAGAACGTAAAGCTGTCCAGGTTCAGGTGATAGGTGAGCTAGAGGCTCTTGTGTCCAAGCAGGATAATGCTGCAGCAGCTGCGGATATTTCAGAAGCCTCAACATCTTCAGAGAGCACATTGACCCAAGGAGCCTTTAAAAGGCCAAAGAGAAGTCTAGGGAGCTTTTTTAAGGTAGCAGCAAGTAATACACCACGACCAGTTGAAGTAGAACAGTTAAAAGCTGAGCTTCAAAGTTACCTGAGTAGTCCTCCTGTAGATGGAGAGAGTGATCTTCTCATGTGTTGGAAAAAACACAGCATCAACTTTCCAAACATTAGCAGATTGGCCAGGAAATACTTATGTATTCCTGCTACGAGCTCTGCATCCGAAAGAGTGTTTAGCACAGGTGGCAATGTGGTCACTTGTCACAGATCACTTCTAAAGCCTGCTACAGTGAATATGTTGGTGTTTTTGACAAGAAATTTGAAGGTTTGAGCAAATGCTACTACCTCAAGAACTGTTGATACAGTTGCCATTTTTGTGCAATATGCTGCAATATGTTGTCTTAATGTTATGACTTTCAGGTAACAATGTTTACAATTCAGTTTATTTTGAAGGCATACATTCAATTACGCAAATGCCTATGAATCTGTGTTTGTTATACAACTTACAAAGCCAGCACTGCTTTTGTTACCAAAATGCATGTTCAAAGCACTTTAAAGGGATTGTGTGTCCTAATAAAAAGCTGCTGTTTTCAAGAATCTCTTCTTCCACAAATTATATCGTAATTTATACCGTTATCGTGAAATTTCTTATTAATATCGTGATATCATTTTTCTGTCATATCGCTCTACCCTACTACTTAGAAACAAAAATATGATCTTTGGTAAAAGGTGTGTTTGTTTTTGGTCTTTGCCTCCACACACACTTCCTTTCCTTTCGGCTTTTCCCTTCAGGGGCCACCACAGCGAATCAATTGCCTCCATCTAACCCTGTCTTGCTTCTTCGAGCAACAGTCATCCATTTTCCACCGGCACCCTGTAGGTCGACAGCACCGATGGCGGTCGTTGTTAACCCGGGCCTCGACCGATTCGGTATGGAAGTCATACATTTGATTTGCATGTTTGATTTGGCCAGAGTTTTACGTCGGATGCCCTTCCTGCCACAACCCTGTGTATTTATCCGTGCTTGGGACTGGCACAATAAGACACTGGCTTGTGTCCCCTTGCGGCTACATTTCTTTGCCTCCACACACAGACATATATTAATGTCAAACATCAACCTTCATTTATGTGACCAAACATGTTCAAGCCTTTCAAGTGCACTTGGGGATTTTTAATTTTAGAGTACAGAGACTTCTGGATCAAAGTCATATGTAGACATGGTCAAATCAGTTTCTTGAAACCCTGACTTCACCCTGCTCTAGAACTCAGGAGGTCATGTAGGCCTGGAGATTTCATAAATTTTCTATGATAACAATAATGTTCTTCATTATTGATATTACCTTTCACTAATTACACTAGACATTCATAAATGTGTCTTCCTCAGAAGGGAATGCTACTACACTACAACACAACAACCCTGACTTCTGGTAATGATGAAGATAAGGACTATGCTTTGGTAAAATACAACTTCATCTAGACTATATACTCATCAAAGAGACACACCACTAATCCTTACCCTCTTAATGATCTCTGACTACCAACCCCAATGTCAACATATTCTTTAAATTATTCATACTTACTGGTTTGCTGAATGAATGGCTTTAATTGGACCAAAGATGCTTTCTCTGGTGTCCCGCCTGAGGGTTCCTTTGGCCTTCAAGATCTCCACAAAAAACTGTGCAGAAACAACAAAGCAGAGAAAGACAAAGGGACATCATTTCTCAGCATTTGTACTAAGAATTTTGGGAACTGACATGTTTTTGACTGGACATCTTAAATAATGGAAATATTTTTAATGAGGTTCATTCACAGCTCATATTTCAATTGTCCTCAAACACAGGGAGCAAATGCAATACTAACATCTGACAGCTCAAAAATATATAAACCCTTATCATTTAAAAGTAGAGACTTTGAAGTTGGGAGTTGTTTGCCCAACAGCCAAGAGTCTATTGGCATATCAGTAATACTGTATACATATGGTACAGTATATCTGCATTGCTAATACCACGCAGAAATACAGAGGGACGTTGTTGTACCATGATACTCACAATAAAATGACAGCTGTGCTGGTCTCAAGTCATTTGAAGTGAAAATGGGATTAGCAAATTGAATGTGCATTAGGCCTTAAATGACTCCTAATTGGAGTGAACGGGTGGAGGGTGAGTAATTGTGTAGAAATTAGGATGCAGCAGTGGGTGGAAAAGTCTGTTCTCTCCACAGGGAAGAAGACCATAAATGCAACATTGAATGTGTTAATATGTACTGTATTATAGGAGTGCACAACTTTTAACCAAACAGTTTAACATACTGGACAGTATTGTCTGCATGTTGTCAGTATGTTGAGCTTTTTTTTTTTCACAGAATGTTTGGAATGGAAATATTGACTGCATTCACAGAACATTTTTATTATGGAAACAGCATTAGTTCCTTCCTAGTAGAGAGGAGGGGAGCTCCCTGGTGAATGTCTGGTGGCTTTGCCCATGGGCGGCGCCTTCATAAAGTAACAGGAATGTTTCACTTCGTGGGCCTACTGCCTGCAGTGCTGAGCACTGGGGGCAAGTGTTTTGGAAATTGGGAGCCAGACAGAGGCAAGGAGCTTGGCGTGCCAATCCATAGCTTTCTAGACTGGTATGAGGAAAGTGAAACATCACCTCTTTGGCAGCAGCGCTCCACCACAGAGCCTACCTGATATGGCATCACGATGTATGGTGGTGGAAGTCTGCCCCCTCTCTGTCCTAGCTATCACCTTTCTTGGTTTTGTTGCATTTTGTATGTATTCTTTGGTTAATTCCTGTTTAGTTCTGTAACATAAACTTATTTTGCAGTTACCACTCATGGGTATCTCCATGAGTGGCAACTGCCCAGCCAGTCATCACAGCTGTCTAACAGCACTAACCCCTCTAAGCTTAATAGATGATCTGGAGTGTGACATGGCAGGGGTGAGAGTCAGCATTTCAGAGTCTCTGCCGGAACACAGTGGACATCTCCCTCCAGGTTGGGAGTGAGTGTTTCCCTAAGTGAAGAAGTTAAAGTATCCAGTGGACTTGTTCAATCTTGTAAACACAAACTTCAAACTAACCTTAGCTCTTAAAGCGACATGATAGTTGAGTGATTACAGTACATATCTTATAGAAGTATTTCATGATGCTTTTTCCTGGTGTTATTGTTGTTGAATAAAGGCAAAAAAATGCCAAAGCCATATTTTAAAAAACCCTAAACTTAATCTTCATGGCTTACTCAGCTGAATAAAAGGTGCATCCAGTGGATTTAGCTGTTTTTCCCTGCCTGACCCAACTTGGAAAGACTCAGAAGGTATTAATTTTTTCCTGACTTTGCATCACAGTAATCCGATATATATCCACAATTTAAATATATAAAATGGTCGATCAATTATCCTGCTAAATCATGACACCTTATTGGTAAATGAATTAAATTTTACTTCAAACATTTCACAAAAATGTAATGAGATATCTACGGTTGAGAAGGTACCATGTTAATCTACCCATCTGTCCATCTATCCATCCATCACCTGTACATTGCTTTATCCTCTGTAGGGTTGTGGGGGGCTGGAGTCTAGCCCAGCTGACTTAGGGTGAAGAAGGGGCATCCTGGACAGGTCACCAGTCTATCACAGGACTACATATAGAAACAAACAATCACACTCACATTCACACCTACGGACAATTTACAGTTGCCAATTAACCTCAGCATGTTTTTGGTTTGTGGGAGGAAGCTGAAGAACCCAGAGAAAATGCACACATGAACAAGGAGAACATGCAAACTCCAGGCAGAAAGATACCAGTCCCAGGCCAGGACGCGAACCGGGGATCTTCTAGCTGCAAGGCAACAGTGCTAACCACTGATCCACTGTGTAGTCCCATGCTAATCCATCCATTCATTATCCATCCATTATCTATACATTGCTTTATCCTCTGTAGGGTTGCTGGAGTCTATCCCAGCTGACTTGAGACAATGCAGGGCACAACCAGAACAAGTCGCCAGTTTCTCGCAGTCAATCAAGCACACTCACAGCTACAGACAATTTTGAATCACCAGTTAACCTCAGCATGTCTTTGGACTGTTGGAGGAAGCCAGAGCACCCAGTGAGAACCCACATAGGCACAGGGAGAACATGCAAATTCCACCCAGAAAGACCCCAGGTGTGACATATTTGAACCCAGCACCTTTGAACTGTGAGGCGACAGTGATAACCATTCCCCCACTGTGCTCATAGAAAAGACCTCATGTAGAAAAAATCCCTGTGTTTCATCTAGAACAAATCTGACTAGTTTAAGTTTTTCCAAAGTAACTTTTGGTCCCACACCCGTCTGAGCAGTGCAGCTACCAAGTAGCAGCTACCACAGCCTATAGTGTGGGGTGTTTAGGGAACATTGGTAAATTGTAGTATCTGTCAAAAAGAAAATGTTCAGCAAGTGACGTGTTTTGCCTCTGATGAGGTGGGAGGTGTGAGTAAAAGAGAAAGCTGGTGGCACCAGTGCTACCAGTGAAAAAATTAGCGCTTGAGTTCCGGTTAATCAAATTCTTTCAGGGCCGTAGTCTCTTAACTTCTTGTGAGTGATTACAATTGACTACAGCTGATGACTTTTCTGAGTCAACTTAAATTAGGCCTATTTGATACATTTATCATATTTAGCCACAAATGCTATAATTGGAAAGTGAAACCATTGACTTGAACAAGTCAGAAAAGTCACAGGGAGCCATTTCAAAGCTTCAATAGATTCCAAAATCATTTGTGAAGCAATTATTTGTGAGTATAAAATGTATGATATAGTTGTGCCACTGCCACGATCAGAAAGAAAACACAACCTATTACCTAAATTTGAGAGACAATTGGACAAGAGTCAAAAATAATCACAAAAAAGCAGATCTACAATCAGTCACAAGCTGCTGAAACGCAGTTATTAGTGTCTGCAATAGGGCTGGATCCGAATATCTCGAATATCCGAATATTCGTTCGCTACGGCAGTATCCGGATATTAATTTTGGTATCCGAATATTCGCTTCGCCTCGCCTCCTTGTCTGAAGTTTGCTGCTGAAAAAGGCTTTCCAGAGGAACATTTTGCATTCAGATGAAACAAAAGTTGAGCTTTTTGGCGACAAGGACCTGAAACATTTTTGGAGGAGAGCAGTGAGGTGAACCCCAAGAACACCAAACTGCTGTTAAGCGTGGTGGTGGCAGTGTGAAGCTCTGGGGCTGTTTTGCTGCCAGTGGAACTGGTGCTGTACACAAAGTAAATGAAATAATGAAGAAGGAGGATTACCTCCACATTCTTCAGGTAAACCTAAAATCATCATGATTAAAACTGGCATTCCTACCATATGTATAAAGAAGCACAATAGATCTGTCATTGCAATGTGAAAAAAAATCAAAGTCTCTCAATGTTTTCACAATGTTTTCTTTCCTATTCCTGATGTTTTAGTACATACAGTGGTTACAAGTTCCAGTTGTTGACAATATCGTTGTTCTGTCTGCACCAACTCTTTGGCCGTCCGACTGCGTTTTCTTTCCCAGCGGTCTCTCTGCTCCTGAACGCTGCTGCCAAGGGGACTGAAGGGACGTGTGAAGAAACTCATAGTCACTGTCACAAGGAAAACACTGCAGAAACACAAGTAACCAGACTAAATTAGCAATACAGACAGACAACGCATTGTAACATGACTTAGTTTAATTTGTCTAACGTTTCAGGTCTATCCTAAAAAAAACAACATGCCAAAATACATGGTTAAAGAGATATCACTGGAATAGTTTCTCTAGCAAATACTGGTCACAAAGAAAATTCTTCTTTCTGCCTCCATGAGTTGTGTTTCAATGCTAAGCTTCGACGAAGGGATAGTAAGACATAGCAGGAATTAAATGCACTAAAAGCATTTTAACATGGAAAGATACCGATTTGATTTTGCCTTTCCATTTGACAAATGTATTTTGTCCCCCATCATATAATTGAAATAATGTTAAAATGGGATTTCTTTGTATCAATAGGAGGAACAATTAGGAGTGTTCAAATAAAAATGTAAACATAACCTTAAGCTATTGAACAGTGGCTTAAATTCACACAGTAATAGCATAGCAACTTTATTCAATTTTCCAGTATTTTTCCAGTAAGATGTGGGCGCACAGTATACTACAAACTTTGCTAAAAATGCCAAATATTAAGATGAGGAAATTAAAAATAAAAACAACAAGTGGAGAAAGTAAAACTCGTTTTGTTACTTTCCATGTTTAAAAAAAAGAAATGCAACATTATAAATGTCTTCATCCGAGACACATCTGAAAATGGGCAACACATCCCCATTCTATGTTGCGACCATTCAAACAGCTAAATAAAGCAACAATGACACCATATTACTATTACATAGTGTAGTATTAATCAGTCTACCAATCAGCTTTGATTTCTATAGCAGTTTTCATGCAAACGCAAAGTGCTTTACAGGTAATACAAATTAAAAAGTGCAATAAAACAATACAAACAACATCCACTCCTATCCCCTATTGCCACCCCACCCCAACAGACAAGTTATCAAAAAAGACTCTAAAACGCACACACACACACACACACACACACACACACACACACACACATATATATAACTCTACCAGTCAAAAGTTTGGACACACGCAATTCAATGCTTTTTATTTATTTGTATTATTTTCAACATTGTACATTAATACTGAACATTAACATCTTTCTGTTTACAACATGATTCCATATTTATTCTTTTATAGTTTTGATGTCTTCAGTATTAAACTACAGTGTAAAAAGATAAATAAAAACCACTGAATGAAAGGGTGTGTCCAAATTTTTGACTGGTAGTGTATGTACATATTGCCATATCTGAAATTGGTTGCTGTCCAACAGCCCAGTTGGATAGCAACCAATTTGAGATGTAATCGACAGATCTTACAAATGTCATATAATGGTCACTAGCTGCAATTTCCAAAACAAATAAAGATAGTAGCTCTGAAACACTGGTCTGAGTGTAAAGCAGCTTTGGTACTCGTCACAGTACGTAAAGTTACATTACATCTATTTTTCACTTGGACATCCATAGAAGAAGTTGAGAAACCTTTAGATTTTGATCATTAATCCTGTAGCTATGTGTACACTCCAGTATTCAGTATTATGATGTAATGAATCCGCGACATAAAAATGAGTGAAACAGGCACAAACAGGTCTAAAGTAAGTAGCAGGCTTAAAGTATTAATCTATCCTCTTCAGTCAAACTACCACACCCATTGTCAGCATATCATACACTGTATCAGTAGATGAAAGGATACCAATTTTTTGTACATTTCGTAAATGATTTATAAACGCAGACGTACCTCTTAATACCTGGAACCAGGAGCGATACAGAACTTTATCCAAACTTTTCAACTATAAACTACTGTTCCTTGTTACACTAGCACTATTTCGCATGAGAAACAAACTGCTGTATAAACATGAAATGGCTTTACTCGGTTTGTTTACCGTGTGCTACAGAGAGGTAGGTCTTCCAATAACGTCTTTACTTTAAGTGAAGGCGCTCTTTTTGGAGTTAAGCTTTCTTCTTCCGGGTTGCGGCGTTGAGACGAACGCTGATTGGCTGCTCCGTTGCGCTCTGCTCCACTGATTGGACCTAGCTTTTCGCTGCTTCAAGAGCCGGTGAGGAAAAAGAGAATGTAAGAGGGCGGAGCTTGAGAGCAGCTTGAGACCAGTGATTGGTCAGACTGACTGAGAGCCAGGGACTCTCTATCCGGCTTTTGAAGTGTATGGGACATATCTTGCATATATTTTTATTTTAAAAAAGAAGTTTTTTATCTTCATTATGATCATGTCCTTACAAATTCCATAGTTATTTATTATGGAAACAATCATTTATTAATAAAAAAATAACTGAATATCACTAAAATGTCAACTAAATAGCCATCCCTATTTAATAACAACTGCCTTCTAATTAGCTAAACAATAATAAAATAAGCTTACCTAGAAAATGTTTTGATTGTGTTATTTTTATTAAGTTGAGATAATCATGACAGAGATTTTTTTTGGCAATATATCAAATTTTATATGGAAAATAACGAATTGTATATGTGTCCAAGAAATCACTTTCAGATAAGTTCCGTATTACAAAAACACCTCTCAAGGAAGTGTGTTAATTCCAATTCACATGACCTGCTCCACATGATGTAATGTCCTTCTGAAGAAAAGACTGACCAGACTCCAAGGCTTTCTGAGTTATTTAATACAAAGTAGTCAACAGGTTTATGACAATATCTTTATAAAACACTGTCAGTGATGAATGTTAATCTCACAGTTCTATGAATGAAACTCAGTTCAGTTCTGTGAATTAATGTCACTGTTCGTTGGTTCAGACTGTGGACTGTTCCTTCACTGAGAAAAGCTTTAATTAAAATGATTTTTTCTCTTCCAGAAACAGTAACGTTTCTGAGTTCTGATCAGTATGACATGATCATCACACTGAACCACAGAGGATGAGTGGTACTTTGCTGCTATTTAATGTAAAACAGTACAGTAGAACAATGTTTTGTCAGATAACTGTGTGAAGCTTATGTAATCAGAGGACTGTTTCTTTTCCCTTTTCTCTATAGCTCACATTATGATAATGAAAAAAACCTTTATTGTGTGTCTAAGGCAGTAAAAAAGTTCTTTGGTCTCAACCAGGAAAACAAACATTTCTATAAGATTAAAATACATGACAAAAACATCACACTTTCTATTGTGTTACATCTATTCTACATGTAACCCATCCTTAAATCATGTTAACTATAGTTTGGTTTTCAAATGCAAATGATAAAATAGACATTCTAAACACACAGACATGATATTGTAAACAATACTAGTATTGCCACATAAAGGTCATGCATGACTATGCTACAAACTTCAGATTGTTCTTAGACACTACCATCCATCCATCCATTCTCTATACACTGCTTTATCCTCAATAGGGTCACAGGGGAGCTGGAGTCTATCCCATCTGACTCGGGCGAAGGCAGGGGACACCCTGGACAGGTCACCAGTCTGTCGCAGGGCTACATATACAGACAAACAATCACACTCAGATTCACAGACAATTTAGAGTAACCAATTAACCTCAGCATATTTTTGGACTGTGGGAGGAAGCCGGAGTACCCAGAGAAAATCCACGCATGCACAGGGAGAACATGCAAACTCCATGCAGAAAGATCCCAGGCTCAGGCCGGGATTTGAACCGGGGATCTTCTTGCTGCAAGGCGAAAGTGCTAACCACTAACTCACTGTGCAGCCCGACACTACCATAATTATTTATTGTACAAGAAACACGAGATTTTCCCAGAGACACTCCTTTGCTATTACTGTGTACATATTTTAGTGTATTTGTTATGAATCAAATTAAAACCCATATGAGCTATTTTACTGCTCATTTAACATCACACATCCCAAATAAATATCAAAACTTCTCATTGATCTACCAGTATTTTTCACATCATCAGAATTTCCATGTCACTGCTGTGTTATATTGATAATAATATATCGATTATTCCTCACATGCGTGACAAAAACAATACTGGTTCTGCAATTCAATTCAGTGATCATTTATTCATCCCCATAAGCAAATATGTCAACCACTGCCTGGAAATCAGCTTCAGCTCTAAGCCTTTACCTTGGAGAATTAACTTGTTTTTGCATGTTTTTGATATCAGGAGAAGCCAGGAAGACCAGCAAACTCCACATAGAACGTCCTTGGCCTTTGCTGGACCCAGACCCTCCTTACTGTGAGGCAGCAGTGCCTACCACTGATCCACTCTGCTGCTAAGGATTCAAAAGGACTGATGTGACGCATTGATGGATTTAATTACTGTATGTCCTAGCAACCCTTTCCCCGAATTAGAGAATTAGGATTTTTACTTAACAACTTGACATGAAACTTATATTGGTTATGACATATATTCATGTCATCACTGGAGTAGTGTGGGTTAGGATAATCACTGACAAATATATTTTTTCATGAAAGAAAAAGAGAAAATAACTGAAATGCTTTCAGCAGTCTGTGATGTTAGTTCAAGCACTCATATTTGTTAGTTCATTGTCACTCATACATGGTCACGGTAGTAAACAGAACACATAAAACAGCCAAAACACAATGTGAAGTGATGCGTGGTGTAATGGTACAGCAGCTGTACAGAAATGACTTTGGAGGAAACATTGCTGTAGCATGCTTGGCTGGAACAATGCCGCCTGTCACTGACATCTCCACAAAGCACTCTGGGATTCTCTGTCTTTAATTGCTCAGACTGTAGGTGTACAGGTGCAATCAACTATTTTCAGAGAGTAGTGCTAAAGGAGTACCACATTGTTGGCTCTTTGTCTACACTAGTCCGACACGTTGGACAATCATAGACAAAGTGATTTGGTTACAGCTTGTGATCAAGAAGAATCTTTAAACCAGGGCAGTCCCTAAAGCTTTGTATGACCGGGAGTTCTGGTAAACCAGCCCTTGCTCCTCATAAGACCCTTAAATGCAGACTGCAATGAATTAGTAATATAAACAGTTATTGTAAGCTTGAGATTAAAACATCTGAATTAGCGTTTGTTTGTATTTGTGCTTTTTTGCCTTTGTCATATAGTTTTAGTAGATTTAACTGAGAACACATAATGTTGGATTATTTCAGTTAAACATACAAATGAATTGGCAACAAGTAGTGAGGGATGGTGCGCTGTCTGATAGGAGAGCACCTCCAAAAAGAAGAAAAGCTCAGCAGTTTGCAGCTCAGAAGATTAAAGGTAATGTCCTTTAATCACACCATGACGCTTAAGGCTATAAAACTCATGGGTACTGAAGAGTCTGAAACTCAGATGTTTTTTTTCTGCAGTGTATCCCAGGCAGCAGTTCATGTTTTCTGCAGCTTCAGAGTAGCGAAAACACTGACATCTAGTGCTGATAGAGGCCAAGCCCTGCTACAAGACAGGACAGTGGACACAGGAGACGGGAACAGCTGAACGACCAGCAGCCCAGCTCTAGATATGCAGCACTGGACAATCCATGGAATTTCAGCAGTCTCAAGTTCTTTCAATAAAAATACCCATTCGCACTTATATCATCAATTGGACAGATGTTACTGCATGAATAATAATGTCATTCCTATTTACACTGTTCTGGGTTGACTATCAAATAGAAAAAAAATGTTCCTCAACTGATAGGAGACTCGGGCTTGTGTTTCTCCCATGTATGAAAGCATTTTTGACATGTAGAAATTTCAGTCAATTTGGAAGTAAGTGTCAGTTGCATTCTGGATTGATTTGGACAACAGGCCCGCAGAATAGTAAACATTTTAATCACAGAAAAACAATCAACTCCCATTTCACTGTATGGAGACATGACAAACACCTTTAGATTCCATGTCCGGGATTTGTTAAGTTTTTTGTATGACAGGTCCATAATGACCCCTGAAGGAAGTAATAGGAATGGCATGGATTTGGGATCAGACATTTTTAATTCCTAGTTTTAAACAGCCCATAGCTATGACACTAAAGGTATACTCTACTGACTGGTCATGTAGCTCCATGTCCTCAAAATCAGAGTGTCAACCATTGCAAATATTACAATACAGTGACGAGCACCCCTCACTTTGGCATGGGAGATCAATGATTCACATCCCAATCATTGTGCAGTTGCCCAGTGAGGACCTTTGGACAAGGTCCTTAATGTTGCCCCGCCTACCTACTTTGTATTTACTCTCTGATGTATGTCGCTTTGGATAAAAGCATCTGCTAAATAAAACTGTAAATTGATGGCAGATAAACTAACAGACAATATTATTGTTTCTTTCACAAAATCCACAGTGGTTTACTATTTTTTATTAGTAATGATATTTTACGTTATACAAAAAGTATGTCAGTATAAAGCAATGCATTCTTCTATTAGACACTTTACCTAAAACTTGTCTAACTGAACTATGGAAATCCTGTAATAAGAAGCAGTCAGATTTTAGATATTGTGTCAAGTGTATATTTTAAAGGTCAGTGGCGATGTAATGACTCACAACATAAATGAATTTTGTACAGATGAGTTTTCACTGTACTAAAACACCATATACACCGAGCCACTAGTTAGGTCAAAACTGGACACGTAAAGTAAAATAGAACCTTTCTGCATGGAGTTTGCATGTTCTCCCTGTGCATGTATGGGTTTTCTCCAGGTTCTCCAGCTTCCTCCCACAGTCCAAAAACATGCTGAGGTTAATTGGTGATTCTAAATTGTCCGTAGGTGTGAATGTGAGCGTGACTGTCTCTATATATAGTCCTGTGATAGACTGGTGACCTGGCCAGGATGTCCCCTGCCTTCGCCCGAGTCAGCAGGGATAGGCTCCAGCCCCTAATGACCCTAATGAGCATTTAGCGGTGTATAGAGAATGGATGGATGCATGATACTAGCCTTATAATGTTTTGGAATTTTATAGATATTGTTAACCTGTTTGACAAGATCTTTATAAACAAAATCATGAACTTGTACTCACAAAAGATATAAAATTCGGTGTTGTAATTAAAATACACACACGTGAAAATGCAATACTCTTTACCACGCCTCACCTAGCAGATATTGGAGATAATTTAAGAAAGATGTCAGGTCATTGGCTAAAAACACAAGTGATTAAATCTAAATTTTGATATTTTGCAGTGATTTTTCAGATGTGAATTTTCTACACATCAGGAGCAAGATATTGTGTTCTGCAGGTAATGTAGCAGTCTTAAGAGAATTAGGCAAAACTCTGCAAATTGCTGAACAGATAAAATGCATCTTTAATGAGAAGATTATTTAAATGCATAATATTGGTAGGGTCTTTATTCTTTTCAATTTTATTGTGTTTCCAGTGCATTTGGTATTATAATAATTGGCCCCAAAACAGGCCAGTGCAAATTAGGCTTCTTTTGCCTTGAGGCGAAGGAGGCATGAACCATGCAGGAAACCACAGACAAAGGGTTCACTTTTTTACCTGAGGATAGGAAGAAAAACAAGTAAAAGTGTCAATAATCTACACAAGCAGAGGAACTCTCCCAAGGTTTTGGAGCCCTTCGGTGTATTATTCATACCAGCTATTGCCAGAGGATTCATAATTGACCTCTGCACTTAAAAAAAAAAAAAAAAAAACAAAACTTCTTGAGATGAAAGAATGTGATGTTTTGTAATTCACCTTTTGAGTCCCTGTTTCCCCAGTCCAATAGTATTGGATTGCAAGCCATGAATTATTTAACGCATAGGAGGCAAGGCTACCTTAGCTTGAAGATGTTATATGAAACAAGGTTGCAAGACCAAGGGATATCAAATGTGTTCACCCAAACAGGAAAAACAGAAACCAAAAACAAATAAAAGTCACATAAAAATAAATAGAAGCACAGTTGGACAGAAATCTCTAAAGTGAATAATGGGGAAATATTACTGTCAAATAGCTTTTTTCTATAGGATGCTGGCACTTGATGTGAAAAAATCTCTTAAGTGTTTATTGATGTGGAATTCCATTATCTACCTTTGCTGAAGGGGGGGCAAAGGCTTCATTTATGATCTAATGCTTCAATATTGCCTCTTCACTTAACTTCTGAGTTGTAATTAACAATGTTTTTGTCAAATGGTAATCATGGCCTCAAGTGTTGATACTTGAGTCATGCTTATGGGCTCCCCACAAGTACATAATTGTATCTGTTAAAAATTGTAAAGTGTTTGGGGCTATTCTGCAATCGTTTGATAACTCTTTAGAGTAAAGTCTGTTGTCACAAATTGTTATGAGCTGCCATCTTTAAATGAGGACAGCATTATCACACTGTTTGATCTTACAAATATTTCCCAATTTGATCAACATTTGTTGATTTAAACATGTTGCTTTAGAAGTGTAGCTAAAGCATGAGCATTATGGACATTTAATTTTGAGTAACCAGAAATATATAAAGAGAACAAATACAAAAGAAGAACAGAAGTGCTTTTGAGAGTTGTTCAGAAGCAATTAGCTATAATTGTCCATTGTGTACCTTTAGCAGCCTTGGTTAAAACTCTCAATCAGCCTCTGGAACCTTGCACTCTACACCCCACTGCTGCTTTGTGTTTTGTAGAATGGCGAGCTCATTAAAGCAAAATGACCATTTGGCCTTGGGAGGGAAAAAAAATACCCACATGGAAACAAACAGCTGCACAAAACTGAGTGACACTCAAGTGGTGGAGGACCATCAAAACAGCCATGTGTTTGCAAAAACCCAGTGGTTTTTATGGATAATGATAAACTGTCATGCCCACAATTACTGAAAGCACTGGATTGCAGCATTTTTTTGTGTGTGCCAATGAGGTCTGCTCTAATTGACAGTCAGGGACATTAACTTACTCAAAGGCTGTTGCTCAAGCGTCAAACTGCAAAATGGGTCTGTATTGAAATGCCAGATTGACAAGGTTTGGGGCCAGAAGAAAGGTTCCATTATATTACTAAACACTATGAAATGCCCTCCTTGTTCTCCGCTTCTTTAAATCTGCAGCCATACGAATGTGTCCAATGATTCGTCTAAGGTAGATGTAGTTGGGGCTGAGTAGCAAAAAATGCAAGTGGTCACGTCTCTTCCTCTATCACACAATCAACAAGACATCTCTGAATGCTTAGTTTACTGTATATTGCTTTGACATTTCTTTTTGTTGGTTAAAGTCAAACAGTCTTACCAGCTGTGGTAGCTGTTTATCAGAGACAACCCACCATTGCAAAATGATAACCAAGCAGTGAATCTTTAAACGTTGCTACTTACTCATCTTTCCAGTCTTGAATCCTCTACATGTTCAGTTAAACAGGAAACACAGCAGGTGCGACATGCCTCTGGATCCAAATGACGTTGTGATCAGCTTCGGTTATACAATAGATATCTACTGCAGCCAGGTCTCTGCTGCTCATTTATCAGCTGAACACGCTATTGTACATACCTACACACTGCAGCGTGTGCCTGTTTGTCAAATTAAGATGAATTCAGCCTTTCAACATGTCTACAATAGTCCACAAGGGTCTACATGACGGAATTTTCGTGAATTGCCTAAGTTCGTGAGGGTCCTTTTGGACCCCGCCATGGGCTTCTGTGTTCAGTCAAAAATTTGGGACCATGCAGATTACATGCACTAGAAGCATGCTTAAAAACTGGTATTCAAAACAAATGCTTGATTTGGGGAGCTGTGCCATGTCATTCACATTTCTATAATTCATGATTAAAAGTTGTAATTGAAGTAGGTACTACTGTAAGATGTCCAAACATCATGGGATATTCCTGATTCTCCAGAAATCCTGTGCCATGCCACCTACTGTGCTTGATACAAAAGGCAACAAACTTTAGCACCACCAACCTCATAAAAAACATCGACATAGTAATACAGCACAGTCTGTAACAAGCTGCTATATCCTCGAAAAGATATAAACTCAGACTCAATCTGGGAGGCAACAGTGTTTTTCTGTGTTGCACTGTAACGTGACCATCTGCACAGACCCTATAACACTGTCACTATACACTGATGAAAAAAAATTTAAAGCTCTGATAGGTAAAGCATATCACACTGATAATTTCATTACAGTGTAATGACCTGTTTGGAAAACTTGGGCCCTGTGTTCATATTGATATTATTTTGACATGTACTGCACACCACAACATTGTTCCACACCAAACACCTCAGTAGCATGATCTGTTGGCAGTGCCTTCCCCCAGCAGGGCATTGCCAAAGTGCAGAAACTGTTGAGGTAGAGCTCGAATAACGGAAAAAAGTACCTAAACTCTTCAGATCTCTCTGGACAAAACAAAAGTGATCCACAGAGGTCCCATGGAGTGATCCACAGGATCCAGTACTGCCACTCTCCCAGTGCTAGAGACCACAGGACACCATCAGAGGTCCTATGTGCATGCCCCAGTGGTTCAGGGTTATTTTAGCAGCACGACAGGGACATACACAATTGAGACAGATGGTTTTAACTGTGGCTGAACTGTGAATGATCAATGCATACTATGTCAGGCTGCCTGCCTCAGCCTCTGACTTACTAGCAGTCTCTCTTTTTTTTCTAGACTTTTCTCTTTGCTCTGTTTGATTGTGAGCTCCATGTGTTTAGTTAAAACTCGCTCCCTGAGAGTTTTGTTATTTTATATTTCAGTGTTCAGTTCTCTCAGGTTAACCTAACCTTTTGTTTAGTTAGCTTGTCTGTTTACTCTGGCTAACTCACTGCCCTGATCTAGATTGTGTGTTTCCTTGGTCACTGCACATAGTCGTTAACCATATGATTTAATTTACTGAGCATATATACGTTTCACTGATTCTCTGGTTTCCTCTTCATTAGTGTCTGCACCTGGGCTCTCAGCAAATAAATGGCTTATTGTAGTGTGAATGGAGCCATAGCCATGCTCAAAGTCTGCATCACTCAATGCCTGAAGATGTGAAAACCTTACTGATGGACATATTATCTTCACTAGTTCTTGACTATCTGAGTGGAAGACAACTATAAGTCTGACGGCTGACTAGCCGTGTACAGACTATGGTGAAGATGAACTGGCCTTTGTGACGCACAGCAATTCATACACTTCCGGTGAATCTCTATTATATCTGCAGCTAGAACGACTTTGGAAACATCAATACCCATTCTCCTGTTTTATTGTCATATTCTCCACTCAGCTCTTTTCTTGCTTAAATGCTGAGGACTGATAAAAATTATTTGTGCAGTTGGGTTTAGCCAGCAAGCACTTTGGCCTTGCAGCTAGAAGATCCCCAGTTCACGTCTTGGTCTTCCTGGGATCTTTCTGCATGGAGTTTACATGTTCTCCCTGTGGAGGCGTGGGTTTTCTCCAAGTACTCTGGCTTCCTCCCACAGTCCAAAATCATGCTGAGGTTAACTGGTTCCTCTGAAAGTGTCCATAGGTGTGAATGTGCGTGTGATTGTTTGTCTCTACAATGTAGTCCTGTGATAGACTGGTGACGTGTCCAGGTGTCCCCTGTCTTCACCCTCAGTAAGCTGGGATGGACTCCAGCCCCCCGTGACCTTATTGAGGATTAAGTGGTGTATAGATAACGGATGGATGGATATTTAGCCAACAGACCTGTTTCTTAGCGTTGTCATTTTGTCATAATGCTGGTGGGTTTGCCATTTAAGAGGGGGAAAATGAGCAACAGTGACTGAATACAACTAATTGCATTTACTTCAACAAAGGTGCTCCAAAAAATTCTCAGTTGAATCAGAAAGAGAATTACTCCTCTTTTCTGATCATAGGTCATAGTAAATGTGAATAAAACTCATCTCTTCTTCCCCTCTTCAGTGAATCATCTCACATATTCATACATTTTTCTTGCTAGTCTTTGGATGGTCTTGACTAGTATTAGGCCTTTCATGCCAGAGGTCACTTTCCTTGATCTAGACTGTATATTTAAAACTAAGCCCAACAGCATTTTCAGAGGGTCGCCTACTGCAAAACAGTCAGTGACAGGCTGCCTTGTACTACTTACTGATGTATCATTGTTGTGTAAACATTTTGTTGGAGTTTTTCAGCTCTCACTCTGATCTAATGATGGGGCAGAGAGACTTATTTTATGTCAATATTCCTTCAAAGTGCCTCTGATCGATATAGCTGAAGGTTATTAAGTTTGGGTTCACAGCTGTGGAGATGTTACTGACTGAATTAAGGGATGTTTTTTTAAAATAAAAAATAAAAAAAAAAGTCCCAGGGCTTCAAGAGAATATGTCTCTCCTTTCTCTTGAGTTGGATTTTAAATATCAGAGCTTTATAACAATCTTTTTAAAGTTTTGCCTGGGCACATTTACATTTAAAGAATCTACCACCAGATCATCAGAAACTATATTAAGAGCCCTTCTCTACAAGAAAGGGCCTCAAAATTATCTGAATATACAGCTTTCAATATGCCAATGATTTATTACTTGTTTAAGTTTATTTTGTTCAGTAAATGGAACTATCATAAATTGATTTACTGCACAGTAAAGCTGAAGATAGAGGCATAATACTTGTAAACCATGGCAGCTGTACATAATAAAGATGTAGCAACTGCTATGGGTTCAGAATAACTGAAAGTTATGAAAAAAGAAAAATATCAACAAACAAGAATCAAATCGAGCTTAGTATACCTACTTGACACTAAAGCCAGACCATCACTGAGGATGAACAAACAAGAGTAGAAGCTGTCTTTGTATCTACTTTATTTTTAATATACTTTTATCTCATTTGATTATTTTATTCTTCTGTGGTATTCTTTATTTTTAATACCAGTCCCATTTTTGTTTCATTTTTTGCGAAAGCAGCATGAGTGTGTTGATTTTGCTTAATGTACTCTTGTGTATGTGTTGTAGTTTCCCATGATTCACCTGGCATCAAATGAATCCACCAGTAGAGAGTTACATTATTGGATACTTCAGAAAAAAGAGGGAAAAAGCCTTTTAATACTGGTATGAGAGGCCTTAGAGTTTGGCTTTGGCCATTGCCCACTGTGCCGTCACCTGTGAGCCTCAGGTCATCTGATTTTGTCTCTCATTTTGTTTTATTAATTACTTACAAGACCAGTGATACTAAATAATAAAATAGCTATTTTGTATTATTACTGTGGGTAATCAATAGGACACACACACACACACACACACACACACACACACACACACACACACACACACACACACACACACACACACACACACACACACACACACACACCTCATTCACGTCCACATGATGGAAAGGGGAAAGGAGGGAGGGAAAGCTGCTAACTAACCAGAGGTGAGACACAAACTATGGCAGAAAGAGGGCAGAAGGTGAATGACATGTAACAGTGGCATATAAATAAATGGAGATCAGCATAACAAAGAGATTTATCAACAATAACTTCATGAACACTGAGAGATTTAAGCCTATTGTTAAAAGTAGAGAGGGTGTTTGCCCCTGAACCTAAACTTTGAGCTTTTGGAGACTCTGGAAACCAGCAAAAGCTTCCCTTTGAGACCAAAGTGCGCTGTTGTGACATTATTGGGATATCCTGATAATAAGAAATTAAGTACAGTAGTTTGTATAAAGTATTGTAATGCAATGAACAAATGAATTACAGCATTTGTTAGTTTGGAAAAAGCATTTGTTATAGTAATAACAAATGCATGGTCACGCATATCAGCATCAGCTTGAGCATCATTTTGAGACAGGATGTTTCCAGTTTTAAAAATACTGGGAAATATTCCAAAAGCAGAAACATAACATTGAGACCCATCTCATATTGCTGGAAGCCAGGCAATGTCATCTAGAATAGACAGATAGTTAGATAATATGTTTCTGAATGTTTTCCTCAGTTTTGAAGAAAATTACAGCTCATCAAGACATACACTCAACAAAAATATGAACGCAACACTTTCGTTTTTGCTCCCTTTTTTTATG
The DNA here is from genome assembly GCF_021347895.1 of Acanthochromis polyacanthus. Classification (NCBI taxonomy): domain Eukaryota; kingdom Metazoa; phylum Chordata; class Actinopteri; family Pomacentridae; genus Acanthochromis; species Acanthochromis polyacanthus. Next base: position 67,497,323 of record NC_067113.1, on the reverse strand, counting down.
AGATGAGCTCAAAGATCTAAAACTTTTTCATCATACATAATATCACCATTTCTCTCAAATATCCTTCACAAATCTGTCTAAATCTGTGATCGTGAGCACTTCTCCTTTGCTGAAATAATCCATCCCACCTCACAGGTGTGCCATATCAAGATGCTGATTAGACACCATGATTAGTGTACAGGTGTGCCTTAGACTGCCCTCAATAAAAGGCCACTCTGAAAGGTGCAGTTTTATCACACAGCACAATGCCACAGATGTGGCAAGATTTGAGGGAGTGTGCAATTGGTATGCTGACAGCAGGAATGTCAACCAGAGCTGTGGCTGGTGTATTGAATGTTCATTTCTCTACCATAAGCCGTCTCCAAAGGCGTTTCAGAGAATTTAGCAGTACATCCAACCAGCCTCACAACCACAGACCACGTGTAACCACACCAGCTCAGGACCTCTACATCCAGCATGTTCACCTCCAAGATGGTCTGAGACCAGCCACTCGGACAGCTGCTGAAACAATGGGTTTGCATAACCAAAGAATTTCTGCACAAACTGTCAGAAACCGTCTCAGGGAAGCTCATCTGCATGCTCGTCGTCCTCATCGGGGTCTCCACCTGACTCCAGTTCGTCATCGTAACTGACTTGAGTGGGCAAATGCTCATATTCGATGGCGTCTGGCACGTTGGAGAGGTGTTCTCTTCACGGATGAATCCCGATTTACATTGTTCTGGGCAGATGGCAGACAGCGTGTGTGGCGTCGTGAGGGTGAGCGGTTTTCTGATGTCAATGTTGTGGATGGAGTGGCCCATGGTGGCGGTGGGGTTATGGTATGGGCAGGCATTTGGTATGGATGAAGAACACAGGTGCATTTTATTGATGGCATTTTGAATGCACAAAGATACTGTGACAAGATCCTGAGGCCCATTGTGGTGCCATACATCCAAGAAAATCACCTCACGTCCTAGTTCTTGCATGGCCAGCATACTCACCGGACATGTCACCCATCGTACCCACCCAGCATGTACCAGTTCCCGCCAATATCCAGCAACTTCTCACAGACATTGAAGAGGAGTGGCAGCGTTGATGAGGGTTGGTTGAATGTGTTCCACCTGTCCCTGATCGGGCTGATGAGGCAGATGGAGGACACCTGTCGCCCCACTGCAAGAAATACCTAAAAAGGAAAAAAGAGGGGAGGGCACTATCTAGGCCTGGCAGCAGCCAGCCTGACACA